>NC_056739.1:1100654811-1100887311 GCF_019279795.1 Protopterus annectens
ACAAGCTTTGTTGTGACATATGTCCTAAGAGGGATATGACGTCAGTAACTCTCATGGCTATCACCATGTGCTGACTGCAATCCTCAGATTATGCTTCTGCAGTTCTAAGATAGGTAATCTGTAAATAACACAAGACACATAAGACTTCAAACACTGGCCAGTCAGCAGATAACCCTACAGGTGGGAGTTTCCTCAAACACATAACACTATCATGATAGGCATTAAATCATGTAGACCAGCCATATCCACACAAACCCTGTTAAACCAACATTACTCCAAATGCAGAAGAGCAACACTTACATTCTGTAGTCATGTCTGGCACACCCCCTCCTGTTTTTTGGTCTGTCTCCACAGTGTATGTTATTAGAGGTATATCCCACTACCATCTATAATGCTGTTTGCCAAACACCGACATGAAGTCCTGCTCACAGTGAATGAAAAAGGCCAACTCCCACATGATGTTCCTAGTTATAGGAGTGTGTTTCCATGCAATTGGCTATGGGACTATTACCACAGCTGTTCCACATGCAATCAGCTAGTGGGGGACTGCCATTCATGCAGAGGCCATCAGCTGATAATGAGCATCACTTACAAAACACAAGCTGCTGCTTAACCAATGCAGGTATCCTTCTCCACATCCACCAGAGATGGAGTGAGAGAGACAAACAAAGACAAGGAGGGGGTGGGGGAGAAAGACCCAAGCATGTTTGTGTCACACAGCTACCAGTACAGCGTTTCAAACCCCTGCCTGACTATGTATTGCTATTACATGTCTATGCAGTTCTTGCATGTGCCACAAAGCTTACATGTTTGGGAGCTGTCCAAAGGTATATTTGACGGTGAGTGACATCAGCAACAGTGATAAAGGAGGCATAAGGTAGGTGTAGTACATGTGCCTGTCCATAAGAACAGGTGTGAAAGTCAACACAGCCACACTCTCTCAGGGACTCACACACATTATCACAGTTGGCAAGGTCAGGATTAAACTTCCTAACTAGCTAGTTTGCCACAATACAGTAATACACAGATATGACATGTACCACAGGGGTTATCAGGATGATATATGGGCACAGGGTATGTCAAGGTGTCTGACATCAGAAGACATGCTTCAATAGGCCAATGGAAGGTGTAGTGAGTGTGAATGGCATCCACATCATTATACTCCACAAACACACACACACAGACAAAGGTTTGTCAGTACTGACATGCATGGGTGCATTGCTTCACAGGTGTGTAGTGGTTGACTGTGCCAGAAGGCTGTACAAAGTTAGGTAAAGGGTATACCTTGGCATCAGACCACATGACAATGGTCTGCAGTGTGGCTCAGGGGTGTAGTGTCTGGATTGGCCCACACATGTGGGTATTGTATTCACCATCCAGTCATCTGGGTTACTATTATGGGTGGACAGTGCTGTGCAATGCTTGCCATGTATGTGTTCTATATTCCATAACATGGACAGTGTCTGGGATGTGCACATGTCCCATATGCATGTTCTGTGACATGTGGATGTGTAGCTGGGGTGTCTGGGGCATGTTGTGTAGACAGATTGTTATCAGCAGAAGTGCCACTCCTGATCACATGTGGTGAGAACTGGCAATGGACACCAGGTTGACCCTGCACCTACATTGGCAGCATGATACAGGTATTCACTGGTGTCATAGGTTCATAGGTTCATAGGTTTATACTAGGCTATCTGCCCTAAGGCATTTATAAGCCTAGCCCAAATTATTGTGGCTTACGCCACCCCTTATATGAAAAAATACTGTGCCCATTAGTTTGTTGTGCCTCTGTCCAGCAGTGACCCAGAGATGATTCCCGGGGTAAACCTACGATCTCCCATCCACAGGTCTAGATTTCTCTTGAACAGAGTCAGCGAGGTGCTCTGCCTCACATGGACGGGATTTTATTCCACATCATAGGAGTCTCTGAGTGATAAATCTATCCCTCCAGCACGTCCTATTTATATCCGTGCTAAGGTTTAAGTCGATTGCTCTAGTGGTTTTGGTAGATTTGGATTTTTTGAGGTGGAGCATGTCCATTAATTCGGGTTGGACATGGCCTTGTATGTCAGGCACATGTCACCTCTGAGCAGGTATGCGACTGAATAGAGCTGGAGTTTCTTCAATCTGGCAGCATATGACAGATATTGGAGTCCTTATCCTTTTGGTGAGGAACTTTTGGGGTCTCTCCAATTGCTGCAGATGTCGGGTGAGATACATCCCGAATGGGGCATTGTACTCGATCATTGGTCTGATAAGTGAAGAGTACAGGAACAATGACCTCACTAGATCTGGATGTGAATCCTTCATGATCAGGTGGGCAATGTAGAAGGTCTTTCTAACCACTTTAGCAATGTGAGTGTCAAAGAAAGGCCACTGTCAACCTGGGTCCCCAGGTCCCTGATAACCTCTTCTGTGCTTAGTGGATTGCCACCTATATGGTAGCTTAGGGTTACCTTGTTTTTCCGAAGGTATGACTATACATTTTTGGCGTTTAACTTCAGGCCATGGCTCTGGCACCAGCTATCTGTTTCCGTGAGTCCCTTCTGAAGGATATTAGTGTCCGATGCACTTTCCACTATGGCCCAGTTTGCAGTCATCTGCAAACTTTGTCACAAAGTCCTCCCATGTTGGCCTGTACTTCTGAGAAGTAGATGCCAAACAATAGAGCCAAGGACCGAGCCCTGTGGGACACCACTTGTGACCGGCTTGGAGTCTGACACAGCGCCAGCAACTCTAACCCTGTGGGTTCTGTCCTTAAGCCAGTTTGCAACCCATCTTGTGACATATGGGTTTACATTTAAGCTGGTAAGTTTTTCTACAATACCAGTGGGGTATTGTGTCGAAGCTTTGCAAGGTCAAGGTAGGCTGTATGGACTGCCTTTCCTCATCAATGGCCTTGGTGACTATTTGAAGAAGTCGACCAAGTTCAAAAGGCATGATCTTCCCTTGACAAAGCCAAACTGGGTCGGGTCCAATGTCTGCAAGTCCCTATATCTTTGTTTATGAGCTCCATTATGATCCTCTCCATAGCTTTGCAGACTAGACTTGTTAAGCTTATGGGCGGTAATTGCCAGGGTCCGTGGGCGCCACCTTTGTGGAGTGGGACCACAGTTGCCGTCGCCACTCCTTGGGCACGTATCCTGTGGTAAGGCTGAGATTAAACAGCTGCCTTATGTGCGGGTTTAATTCCTCATTTAGCTCGTGTAGCACACAGCCGGGGACACCATCCGGTCCCATTGATGCTGTGTTTTTAGCTTTAGAGAGCAGCTTTCACCTGCGCATTTGAGATGTCCGGGAGGCTACACTTTCGGCTGGGATAGTTATCTCTCCTTTAGGGAGAGGGTGAAGTTTGCACTGAACCTGTCTGCCAGTATGTTGGCAATGTCTGTGGGTTCAGTGATTTTGTATCATTTTGGACTAATTCTGAGCATATCTGTGAGTTTCCACCCAGGTTCCTAACATAGCTGAAAAAGGCCTTATGATTGTCCTTTGAATCCATGGCAATTTTCTCTCAAAATTGGCCTTAGTTGATTTTATGAGTGCTCGTATTTTTACTAATAATGATCAGGGGTGACTTCCCTTTTATGGATTTTGTTCTATCATGTAATAGCTTTCTCCTCTTATTGTAAAGTTTGTTAATGGCTGGGGTCCACCAGACTGGACGTTTGCCCTTTGTGGAAAGAGTCTTGGTTTTATTTGGGATTGCCTGATCCATGCAGTCCTGGAGGTGTTCATAGAAGGCATTTGTAAGGGCTTCCGCAGCTTGGGTTGTGGTTTCCTCTGACTCAGGGGCCTTGAAGGATACCACACCAGTCTTGAGTAGTGTGAAGTTTGCTTTAGAGAAGTTCTTCACTATGGTCTTTTTTGTTTGGGGTGGGGGCGGGATCTGTCCATACAGGGCATGTGTATAAGACATGGTATGTCCTTTGTGAGTTACATTTGCTGACTCTACAGTTGCTGCAGACATCCAGTGGGGAACATAATGAAGGAGCACTGTATGCAATGATTTGCCTGTTGTAGGAGTGGGACAGGGTGCCATGTCCTCTGTAGTCCACTGCAATCACACCATGATTACTATCTGTGAGCAATATGCAAGGAACTACCAACATAGTGGTTGTTGCCTAGCCAAGTGTGTTTGTGTATGAGACATGGGTGGAGAATGTTCTCTGGGTAATACAAGGGTTGCCTATATTGTTCCCCAAGCCATGATGTCACATGTAAGGGTATGGATTGTCTACCCCAGACTCTCTGCTGTTTGACATCTGTTATCCTTGTAAGGTGGACATTGTGGCATATAATAGGCCCACCATATAAGAAATTTGCAAAACCCACTCTACACTGAGTCCTGTTATTACACACTCACAGCCACCTCCAAACAGGATACATATGACACACACACACCAAGTTTTACAGCTCCTATATCTGGGATTAGAACTCCTATCTAACTAGTACATTACACTACAGTATTATGCAGTTATATCATGTGTCGTGGAGATTACTGGGCTATTTTTCCCCAAAGGTGTATTTCAAAGTGAATGACATCAGCTTGCTTGCCAAAGTAGGGCAATGGAAGTTTTAGTGACTGTGAATGGCCTCAAAAGCATTGATTCCTACTCAGACAAACAAACACACACACACACACACAGACACACACACACACACACACACACACACACACACACACACACACACACACACACACACACAAAGTTTTACAGTTGCCATGTCTGGGATTAGATCTCCTACCTAACACTACAGGATTACGCAGTTATAGCACAAACCACATAAATTACTGGGTTACTCCATCCCCAAAGGTATATTTCAAAGTGAATGACATCAGCAGCCTTGCCAAGGTTAGACAATGGAAAGTGTAGGTTATAGATTCATAGATTGATACTAGGCTATCGGCCCTAGGGCCTATACATGCCTAGCCAGGACAATTCCCTGTCTATTATCTTCCCTCAATATTTACTTCCCTGGACCCCTGTCTAGCACAGCAACTGACATGATCCACGGGGTCAATTTCCTATCTCCCATCCATTCATCCAGGTTCCTTTTTCAGAGGTCCAAAGAGGCACTCTGCTTGACATGTATGGGCAGTCTATTCCAGAATCTGGGGAGTCTCTGGGTCAGGAACACATCCTTCCAGCATGTATTGTTCATTGTAATGACAAGGTTTGGATCCCTGGAGCATGTGGCTGTGTGGGTGTGGATGTCTTTAAATGTAGCATGTCCAACAGCTCTGGGTTTGACATGGCATTGTATGTTAAGCAGAGATTGCCTCTGAGTATGTTATGTGACAGAGTATAGCTGGATAATTTTCAAATGGTCAGCTTAGGGCATCTGGTTTAGGCCTGTGATTCTTTTAGTGAGGTATGTCTGCAGCCTTTCTAGTTGTTGCAGATGTCTTGTGAGGTACATACCTAATGGGTCATTGTAGTCTGTACTGGGTCTACAGAGATGACTACAGTGGGACAATGGCATCCTTTTTCCTGAATGTAAAGCTCTTAGTGATGAGGTGTGCCACATAGGTGGATTTCCCGACTGTTGTGGTGATGTGGTTATCAAAGGTGAGACCACTGTCCACCTGTGTTCCTAAATCTCTTATCACACTTTAGGTGTTTAGTGTACTGCCACCTATGTGGTACTTCACAGGTACATGTCCCTTCCCAAAGGGGATAACTATACATTTCTTGGCATTGACCTTGAGGCCATGTCTCAGGCACCAAGCATCTCTTTCTGTAAGGCCCTTCTGTATAATATGCACATCATGTGGGGATACAATATTGGCTCCTAGTGTGCAGTCATCTGCAACCTTTGTTTGCCAGAGTCCCTTAGTGTTGGCCTGTACTTCAGAGCAGTAGATGCCAAACAAGGGCGGTCCCAGGACCGAACCCTGAGGTACTCCAACTGTCACTTGTCTGGGGCTGGAGTTGGTGTCACCTACATTTACAGAGTTGGTTCTGTCAGTACAGCAGTTGGCAGCCCATCGGGTGACAGGGATTAATGGCCAGCTTGGTACATTTATCTATGATTCCAGACTGGGGATGGTGTTGAAGGTCTTGGTCAGGTCCGGATAGGCTGTGTGAACCATCCTACCCTTGTCCACAGTGCTGGAGACTGATTCTAAGTTGTCAATCAGGTTCAGGCGACATGATCGGCCCTTCACAAACCCAACCTGGTTGGGGTCCAGTGTTTGCAAGTTGCCAATGTCTTTGTTTTAATTTCTATGATAATACATTCGATGGTCTTGCAGATCAGGTATGTCATACTGCTGGGGCTGTAGTTCCCAGGATCCAAGGTGGATCCCCCCTGTGGACTGGGATAACTGTAGCTGTGTGCCACACAGTGGGCATGAAGCCTGAGGTGTGGCTATGATAAGACATGGCACATAGGCGAGGTGCCAGTTCATTTTGTAGTTCATGTAGTACACAGCCCAGGATGTTGACTGGTCCCATGGATGCTGTTGTCTTGGCTCTGGTGAGTGTGAGTTTTGCATGTGTGGCCATTATTACCGGAATCTGGCAATCATTCAGTGTTGAGATTGGCCCTTTCAGGGGTGGGAGGGGGTGCAGTTGGCAATGAATCAATCTGCCAAGATACTGGCAATATCCTTGGGAGCAGTATATTTAATACCATCCTGTTGTAGCTCAGAGCAGGTCTGCACATTGCCATTTAGATTCCTGACATAGCTATGGAATGGCTTGCAGTTGTCTTTGGCTATATTATGTTCATAACTAGCTTTGGTGGATGTTATGAGGGATCTCAGCTTCTTACTGTGGCTGGTAAGGGAGTATTTTCCTCCTGGAAATTCCCTCATTTCTGCAACAGTTTCTTCCTTTTGTTGTACAGTGTGTTTATGGCAGGGGGCCAATACATTGGTTTCCTTTTCTTTGTGGGGAGCATTCTGGTTCTATATTGGATGGCATGATTCATGCACTAGTGGATGTGCTCATACAGTACCTTCATGTAGAATTCAGCAGTCGTCCTTTCAGTTCCCGTCTGCATGAGTGTCATGACGTTAGTCACGTCTAACATGTTTAGCATGATGTCTTTGGAGAAGTGTGTTACAGAGGTTTCCTTACTGGGGTGTGGGGGAGGGATGTGGATGTTAAGGGTGATTAGCTTATGGGCAGACCTGACCATCGTGGGCTGAGCATAGGTGTGGAGCATTGATTTTCCCATGTTGGTAATGACCAGGTCTAGGATATTTGAGCCCCTGGTGGGACTATGGGTTACTTGATCCAGGGCATTGGGAATTATGACTTCCAAGAACCATTGGACACACGTGTTGGTACACAAGTAGTTTTCCCAGTTAATGGCAGAGTAGTGTAAGTCACCCAGAATTAGGGTGTTTGGTTGTATCATAATATTTTCCAGTATGTTTTGAAAGGTGTAGTGGGAATCTTGGGGCATGATGGGAGATCTGTAGCATGCTATACAATTTGGATTGCAGTCTTACCTAGTGTTAGTTGCACCTGGGGTATTTCAGATGCATTCTGTTGGGCAAGTAGCCTGGTGGTGTGAATATCCTTGGTGAATATGGACACTCCTCCACCTTTAGAATTTTAGTCCTGGTTTGGTGCCCGACAGGTGTGGTGAGAGCTGTACCTGGTATTGCAAGGGTGCTCCCTGGAGCTTTGTATCAGGTCTCTATTACTGCACAGATATCGATGTTCTCCATTTTTAGGAGTGCCTACTGACTGTGAATGGCCACAAAAACATTGATCCCTACATGTACACAACCAAATGCACACACACAATTTCATAGTTGCTATGTCTGGGATTAGAACTCCTACCTAACTTGTACATCACACTACAGCATTACACAGTTATAGCATGCGCCACAGAGATTACTGGGGTGCTTCTTCCCCAAAGGTGTATTTCAAAGTGAATGACATCAGCAGCCCTGCCAAAGTAGGGCAATGGAAATTGTAATGATTATGAGTGGCCTCAAAAGCATTGATCCCTACACAGACAAACAAAGCTTTACAGTTGCCATGTCTGAGAATAGAACTCCCACCTAACTAGTACATCACACTACAGCATTATGCAGTTATAGAACACGCCACAGAGCTTACGATGCTATTCCTTCCCCAAAGGTGTATTTCAAAGTGAATGACATCAGCAGCCCTGCCAAAGTAGTGCATTTGAAATTGTAGTGAGTGTGAAAGGCCTCAAAAGCATTGATCCTTACACAAACAAACACACACACACACACACACACACACACACACACACACACACACACACACACACACACACACACACACACACACACACACACACACAAACTTGCTATGCTGGGGATTAGAATGCCTACCTAACTAGTACATCATACTATAGCATACACAGTTACAGCACGAGCCACATAACTTATAGGGCTATTCTTTCCCCAAAGGTGTATTTCAAGGTGAAGACATCAGCAGGCTTGCCATAGTAGGGCAATGGGGAGTCCAGTGTATGTGCATGGGCCATAACCCATTCATCTGGAAGCAGACACACAACACTCAGGCACACACAGGTTTATATTTTACAGGTACGTGTATGCAACTGCTAGATGACTACTGACTTATACAGTCATGTTACACAGTTATCACAAGCACCACAGACACTATAGTGCTGAGGGATACCAGAGGCAAATGTCTACAGTGATTGACATTTGCACATTATGTGGTTTTAGCCAATTAGATGATTGCTGGGTGGGACAGGCCTCATGCTGCGAGACTCTTTGTCACTGTCTGTCACTGTCTTCCACACATCTATGTATGTGTAATTTTGGCTTATTATAGTGTGTTGTCCTTAGATATATGTGTGTATTCCTATCCAATGTGTTTGCAAAGCAAGTGTGGGAGCATGCCCAGTATGACCTTTCAGAATTTTGTTGTCATATATGGGCTTTGTTTCTCTAAGTGTGGGAGCATGCCCCGTATGACCTTCGGTATTGAATGTGTGAATCCTTTCCAGGTAGGTTGTACTCCAGTGCAGGCTTTTGTGTTCTACACCTACAGCTAGCAACCTGTTTCTGTGGGATATCTGTAGATGGTTGACAATATGGGGTCAAAATGGGCAAAGGATAGTGGGTTACTGTAGGTAATTGTGTCTGTGCTGCTTCTGCTACATGGTCTTGGTGTTAGCAGAGATATTCAGACATATGTACTGTTTGACACTGTGATGTTTTATGTCATCAAGTACTGTCAGGTATACATATTTGCTTGCAGTAATGTCCTGGGGAACACAGGGTGAATGCAGCTGTGTCCAGTATTGTGGTCTGCAGCCTACATATTCTTGCACAATCATGCCATTCTGGAGGGGAAGCTGCAGACACTTGCTGATGGGTCTGTGTAAATGGTTCAGCACCTTGGTACAGTGGTGGCTGAGGATCCCATGCTTGTACATCCATCGACGTGACAGTATGTCCATATCCTGCTGTGGCCATACCTCACAGCTGTACAGATTCACACAGGTTACCCACAGGCAGGGGTCATAATTCTGGACATTACCCCTTCACATTGTGGTTTATGAGCAGGTTTGTAGCCACCCATTCCTGTGTTTTCAGACAGGGATAGTATGTGTACATGGCTGAGTTTCAGACTTCACACACTCCATGTCATCCATGCTCCTACCCCCCTCTATTATTCTATCCTCTTCCAACCATTATGCAAACATTATCTGATAAGTTCCCTATAGTGATCACCTCATCCCAGCAGTAATTTGGTGTTGGTCCACAGTTCATGCAATAGGACATGGTGGACATGTTACTGGGATTTGTCCACATGGCCTTGCATTTGGGTTATGTGGACTGTGTTATGCTGTTATTTGGGAGTCCATGACATAACATACATTGGCAGTAAGGATGAGACACAAGCTTTTGGCAGAGGACTGTAGGGCATTTGGTAGTGGTGCAGGCCAGCTATAGCAGGTCATTGCATTGTGTCAGTCCTACAGCCCCAGACTGCAAGACACAATATTCCCCTGGGGTGACAGGCTAGGTGTGCAAGGTGTTAATGCCAATACTTTCTGTCATTATTGATCCAGTGCTGTGGATGCTGGCAGGGTGTTGCTTACAGCTAGGGACACACCTGCATGGGACACCTCTTCTGCATGATGCATTCTTTGGCTATTGCCATAGAGAGAGATGGGGGTCATATTGTACTCATTGCCAACAGCAAGGATAAGACCTGTGAGGTACCTGTGAGTGATGGTGGGGTGAGCTGGGTGCATGTGTGCTCTGGACACGACTTGCATCTGACTCACAGATATACATGGGGTATTCCACTTATACTGGCTTGTGCAGGGGTACCAGCTGTTTCTCAATACTTCATACCTGTGACCTTTGTGGTCTGCCAGTGTTTGGCCAGATGACATTGGTATTTCATTCTATAAACCCAACTAATGTGTTGCTAACCTGTATGTACAATTCCAAAGGTGTGCCCATTTGACAGTAACATATTATACACTGTCTGTCTGGGGTACTTCCACCTGTTTACTGTTTGTATGTCTGGGCCCACATTCATGCCATGTCCATCTTTCAGATGGTGACAGATATTACATCCAAACATTTACTATGTCTTACTGCTGGAATATGTTTTGCTGAGATGCATTGTGTTTGGCATTGCAGTTGTGAGGACTTGGCCCTGTCATCAGCAGTACTGGTCAATGGCCACCAGGACAAACCTCACCATGCCTACATACTGACCATTCTCACACAATATACAACACACACTAACCTAACACACGCAGCCCTGTATATTGTACACATGCTACAATATATCCTGCTATTTTGGCCGGCTCAGGTAATCTATGCTCCACTGTTATTATACCTACACATACATGTTACTACATTCCTACATAGGATTGTGGGCGGGGGGCACACCTGACACTTGTACACATTTGCTATGACTGCACTGGTATTTCAGGTACTCCAGTTCATTCTGTATTCTGACCTATCATGCTGACTAGAGGCATATCAGTGCACTACAGTTATTAGGTTTGATTAACCTACATTTCAGTTTTAGACTTCTTATCCTTCAGAACTAACATCCCACTGCCTGACCTGTTGTAGTCTGTCTGTGTAGGTCTGGAGGGGGATGTTCTCCATAGCCATCAATCAGAGGCCTTAGCACAGCCTTTGTTTGTGTTTGTCTACACCTGTCCTGCTGGCTGAGACTGTTGTTGGGTATGTGAGCCTCCCTGACTAGCATGTGTGTGTCCTATGGACACACATTTGGCCCACCACATTTCCTGCAGTGAGTTTTGTCACCTTGTCTGCTACTGGCTACTGTGGTGACACCAGTATTTGTTACAGATTTAATGCTGCCACTATAGGTGTCTACTATCTGCTGGCATCCCATTCAGCCACCCGTTTCCCTTGCATGCTCACATCCATACCATAGATACAGGTAACAAAACATACTACTCCATTCAGCAATTGATAGGGAGAGTGACTTACCTTGTGGCTTTGCCAGTACTGAGGATGGTGCTGGAGGGCTGACTATGTTGGATGCACATAGTACACTCCCTATACATGGTTAAGCACAGGTAGTGTCATGTTTGGCATCCCTTTTACTGTATGTGCGAGTCAGAGAGAGGTGTCATTCCCTGGGTTCCTGCCATGTCAGTGTATGTGCTATGCATTGCCTCTTTGCCACGGCCTGGGCATACTGGGCATGCCTCCTTCTGCCTACTGGGGAAGGCTCAGGTTGTTCCTCCTCTGAATCACTCTGTGCCTGTGCAGGCCTTGGTAATAGTGGGGGGCTGTGTGGCCCTGCCCTGTGCTGTTTCTGCTGGATCATATTATATAGCATGGCACATATGATGACAATTTGGGCACATGTAGCTGGTGAGTACTGCAAGGCTCCACTAGATGTGTCCAGGCACTGGAACCGTGACTTGAGAATCCCAAATACACGCTCTATTTTGAATCTGGTCTGTGCGTGTGCCTCATTATGGAGTTCTTGTTCGGGTGTGTGTGCATTTCTGATGGGTGTCATCAGCCATGCCTCCAGTGTGTAACTAGCATCCCCCACTAGGTGGCCATAAGGGATGTCCCCATTGGCAAATCTCTGGTACAGCTGCATCATATGTCAGATGTGGGAGTTGTGATAGCTTCCAGGGCAGCCAGCACACACATTCATTATAACGCCCTGGGCATCGCACACGGCAGTTGATGGAGGGGAAGCCCTTGCAGTTGATGTAGACCCTACCCTGCTCACTGGGTGGTGCTTGTTGTATATATGTGTGTGCAGTCTATAGCCCCACTACCTCAGGGTATTCTACTATTGGGTGGAAGAGACACATATTGCTGGTCAATGCCTCATGGCTGTTGTGGTAATATATGTGCTCACCGGAATGTGCTGACATGGCATCCAGGAACTGGTAAAGTACCCCGGATGCTGATGCCTGTGAGATCTCCATGATCTCTCCAGTTGCCTTTGGAAGGTACCTGTGGCTAGTATTCTTAGGCCTAACCATATCTTGGTATCCACTGGGATGGGTTCTCCTCTGTTGGTTCCATGGGTGAGGCGTCGCCGGCACAGCTCAACAATTTGCTGTAGGAGGTCCCTGTCCACCCTATAGTGCTCCACTATCTCCAGCTCATGTAACCCCTGGTAGGTTACCCTGGGTCTGTACACTCTTCTCCTTCTCCTCGTTGTGGGTGGGTCATCAGCATTCTCATCTTCACCACCCTTAGCCTCTTCCACATGTTGATTTATGATAGCTGCTGCAGCCCCTATCATTTTGTTGCTTTTGTTTGGTAAAATTTCCCCGCTTGTGTACACCTGTGGTGTAGAGTTTGTGGGAAAAACCAGAGGGAAAGGTGTTTGCATAGTTTATAGTAGTTTTCTGGGCTGGTCTGGGCTGCTGCCTGTGTAATTGGCTGATTCTGATACATTTCACCTGCCAGCTATGCTAGTTCTCCTTGATTACCTTCCTACTGCTGTTTTTCCTTTCCATTGCCTTCTTGTTTAAGCCTGGGGGAGCGTTGTGCAAACACAGTGCTCAGATGTGCACGGAGCTGCTATTTCCAGGTTTACTTTCTTTTTTCCCTTTAAAACATGGTCTGTGGCGTGCACACCCACTTAGGCAATGTAAAGGGTGCTTGGCAGCTTCAGACACACCTCCTTGCTTGGCTCTGCAAAGCTAAGGGCAAACCCGAGCAACAGGGCTACAATAAGCTTACAGTATGGCTGACACACCCCTCTATGATGTCAGCTAGCTCTTAGGCTTGCACCATGGTCTTCCTGCACCTACACAGTTGGGTGTAGGCTAGCTATGAGGGGGAATCTGGGATTCAGTATCATTCCCCTCATTTGCATAGGATTGCCTGCTAATGCCTAGTTACAAGTGTGACACTGAGCCTTCCCGCTTAGCAACCACTATTCACTGGCCATGTTGTCTTCTGCCTGTCCTTGAGTATAATGGCAAAAATGTGATTTTGGATAGAATGCTTTTTTCAAGTTTATTTTTTATTTTGGGGCCGATCCTGTTTACGCGCCGCTGCCCTACGCTTAAACTGCCAAAATTGGCCAAAAAAAAAAAGTTATTTATTTTTCTTTTTGCAACTGTTTTCTATGCCAGTGGCCATTGGCATCCTTTACATGTTATATACACTCTTTATTTGGAGCTGTCATGGCTCCATTTTGTAGTTTGCAGAAATGTACTCGGTTACTAACTGGGTACATTTTTGCAGATTACACTAGTCCTGCACGGCCAGCTGCCAGCTTCCTGGATCGCACATTCACCTTATTTGCATGGTTTTCACCTGCAAATGGGGTAATTTGCATACAGGAGCTGTGTCCATGCAGGAATAGTGCAGGAGCGCTCATGCATGTCCTGGGAGCTTGTTCCTGGATCTCTCTGCGGCCATATTGCCCCTAGCAGCTCCTGCACTATTTCTGCATGCCACGCAGAGCTTGCCGAATCCTAGGGAATGTCTTTTTCCTTTTGCTGGGTTCACTTTTTTTAGTGATTTCAGCTTTAACTGTTTAATTGCTTTACTAGTTTTAGCTTTTGATTGGTCTGTTTATTATGACAGTGTTATATAAGTGTTTAGTAAAGATGCTGTTTTATTAGGTTCTGAAGAAGCTATGATTCCGTATATGCATTAAACTTGGATTTATTTTACCTACTGCCTGTTGTTTGCTGCCTACTTTACCTCTGGACATTTTAAATTGTGACTGCTGTGTTTCCATACTTGTATTTATTTTACCTGCTGGCTGCTGTTTGCTGCCTATTTTACCTTGTGGATATTTTGAACTGTGACTGCTGTGTTTCCACACTGGTTCTTTTCTCTTCACTTAGTCTTGATATCTGGTTACTAGTGTGGTTTGTCTGCTGGTGGAATTTGTGTTTTATATATCATAACTATGATTAATAAATGGAAATAAAAACAAAACAAATATAACGACTGCGACCAATTTCAAGTGAATGAATGGAAAAGTGTAGAAATGTTTTTAAGTTTAAAAGGCAATACCAGTAGTGCCTAAGTCAAGATGTACATTGAAAGTCTGTTTACATAATCCCCGGGATTCATGAAGCTTGCACCAGGTGCAGGCATAGCATCGGCGTTCTAACACTAAATATGGCCGGCGATTCAGGTACGAGCTGTTTCCACATGCACTACCTGCATACGATACACCCACACAACTCCTGAGCCTTGTATGCTAATTACCCCATGTGCAGCAGTGTAGCATGCAAATGAATGTATGTAGTGATTGAGGAAGTGATGCAGGCATAGTGTAAGCATGCAGAAATGTAAACTGCAGAAAACTGTTTACATTTTCGCAAACATAAAATCAGAGCCTTGACAGCTGACCAAACACATGTATTATATTGTTAATATATGCCAATGGCTAAATATATAGCCATTGGCATAAAAAACATGTACAAAATATAAAATTAACATTTAATATATATAGTCGCACCATCACAATGTGGAAGCACTGGGCAGCGGTGCGCAAAGGGGATCGCAAGGAATATATAAAAATATAGAATAAAACCGCAATGAAACACATATCACGATTTCCCCATAATAGTCAATGGCAGGCATGCTACACCATACTATCGCACAAGGGTTGCTAAGGGGCAGTGACAGCGTTATGCACAGTAGCTAGGAATTAGTAGGCAATGCCATGCAAATGAGAGGAGTAATAGTGAATCGCAGATTCCCCGCTGGTGTAAGGATGCACTTCACAGCTTAGCGTTATAACACCGAGATGTGTCCTTGAGATAAAGATGACATGAAGAGAGGGGTGTGTCGCCATTGCTGTAAGCACATTGGAGCATTGCTAAACCAGTTTGCCCCTAGCTAGGTAAAGCTGAAGGATAGGGGTGAGTCGAATTGGCCATAACTATGCTTAGCTGAGAGTAAACAAGGTAACCAAGTATGCATGTGAATGGAGATGAAAACGTGCATAGACCCGGTAAACGGGTATGTGCGGCTTGCACTGCAGCTGAAAAAGGAAGGATATAGGAAAGAAATAAGGAAATGCTGCAGCAGAAATTGGAGTACAAATGACTAATTAACACCTAGAAGCCTACAGTGGGTCATTGACAACAGCTAACAAGGCTGCAAACAGCTACGGGGCTGTACTGCAAAGAAAACAGTAAAGTGTCAAAGCAGAACAAAGCCGATTTGCAGTATATCAGCTATCAGCCATGACTGGGTAGGGAAAGTACAAAACAAGAAAGACAGCAGGTGGATGCATGCCTGATAATGGGAGAGGATCCAGGTCTAAAAGTGAATTAAAGGGCAACAGATTAATCAAGGCAGGCAAGTAGATCGCCACAGTAAAGGCCCCACACTTGCAGTACTCATTGCATAACCCATAATTAAGACACACTGCAGCTGGAATAGCTCGTACACACCCACTGACATCAGCAGCATCCATACCACAATACTATAAAGTGTAAAAGCACCGCACACACATTTGTGTATCCCCATATACTCTGCACCAGTGGTGTATACAGATGGGGAACTTTTATTATGTACATGTTAGGGGCTGCCATAGCTTTGATCCACCAGCATGTGTTGATGACTGAAGGTGGTGTGGAGGATGATGCACACGACCATCTCAGGCACCAGAGGAGGAGGAGAGTGTTCAGACCCAGGGTAACCTACCAGGGGCTACATGATCTGGAGATAGTAGAGCATTACAGAGTGGACAGGGACTTCCTACAGCAACTTGTGGAGCTGTGCTGGCCATGCCTCAGTGCCAGAACAAACAGAGGGGAACCCATCCCAGTGGATACGAAGGTACGTGTAAGCCTGAGAATACTAGCTACAGGTACCTTACAAAGACCAACTAGGGATTTCATGGGGATCTCACAGGCATCAGCATCCAGGGTACTACACCAGTTCCTGGATGCCATGTTACCACATGCCAATGAGCACATATACTTCCCCCGAATGCAGGAGGAGCTGGCCAGCAATATGTGGCAGAATACCCAGAGGTACTGGGTGCAATAGACTGCACGCACATACACATCAAATCACCACCTGGTGAGCAGGGTTAGCACTACATAAACCTCAAGGGGTACCCCTCCATCAACTGCCAGGTCATGTGCAATGCCCAGGGCATTATCACAGATGTGTGTGCTGGCAGCCCTGGAAGCTATCACGACTCCCACATCTGGCATGCCTTACAGCTGTATCAGTTATTTGCCATGGGGGACATCCCAAATGGCCACCTGGTGGGGGATGCTGGCTATGTACTAGAACCATGGATAATGACTCCCATCAGAAATGCACACACACCCATGCAGGAATGCCATAATGAGGCACACACACAAACTAGAATCATCATAGAGCTTGTGTTTGGGATGCTGAAATCATGGTTCCATTGCTTGGACATATCTGGTGGAACCTTGCAGTATTCTCCAGGCACATGTGCCCACATCTTCATAGTGTGTGCCATGCTACACAATATGGTCATGCAGAAACAGCTGCAGCAGGGACAGAATGGTGAAGGCCCTTACATCCCACCACCATTGCCAAGGGCCCCACAGGCACAGAGGTACTCAGACCATGAACACCCTGAGCCAGCCTCAGTAGGCAGACGGAGGCATGCCCAGTATGCCCATGCCTTGGCAAAGAGGGAATGTATAGCACACACACTGACAGTGTAGGCACCTATGGACTGACACCCTTCTCCACCTGCACACACAGTAAACATGGATGACACACACACAAGACTACCTGTAAATTGTCATGTATAGGCAGTCAACTGTGTGCATCCAACATAGGCAGCCCTCAACTATTGCACATGCAACTGTCATTGGCACAAGATAAGTCAGCACCTGTACAGTAAATTAAGCTGTCAGCATATGCAGATACTGTATGTATAGATTCATAGGTAGGTACTTGGCCAACTGCCAGAGGCCATTCATAAGCCCAGCCAAAATGTGTCAGCTTTTGCCATCCCATTGATTCATTAACTGTCCCTCTGTGGAGCAGAGCCAATGGTGGGATCCCTGGGGTGCATCTACTGTTCCCCATTCACACTTCAAGGTTTCTCTTGCAGAGTGTTAGTGAGGGGCTCTGTATAATGTAGTTAGGGATGTTGTTCCAAAGTATGGGGAGTGTCTGTGACAGGAAGCTGTCCCTCCAGCATCTTCCAGTTATTGTTGTGGCAAGGTCAGCTCACTACAGTGTGTGGCTCACTGTGACATGGATTCCCATAGGTGGAGCATATCCATCAAGCCTGAGTTTGACATGGCTGTGTTGGCCAGTGGAGATCATCTCTGGGTAAACGAGATGCCACTGAGTAAAGCAGGAGTTTATTCAGTCTGGCTGCATAGGCCATATGTTGGAGGCCAGTATTCCCCTTGGTGAGGTACATTCATGGACCTCCCAGCTGCTGGAAGTGTCTTCTGAGGTGCATCCCACATGGGTTATTATACCCTATGATGGAACTGATGAGTGATGAGTAAAGGGGCACTATAACCCCAGTATGTCTAGATGGGAATCCTTTAGTAATCAGATGGTCTACATAGAAGGATGTCCTAACTACTGTGGAGATATGATTATCAAAGGGGAGATCACTATCTACCTTAGTCCCCAGATACCCCATTACCTCATCCGTATTAAAGTGGCTGCCACTTATGTGTTAATATGTGGGTGCCAATTCCACAATGGTATGACCATGCAGTTAGTGGCACTTGGCTGGAGGCTGTGATGTTGACACCCTGTGACATTCTCTGTGAGGCCCCTTGAGGGATGTGTGTGTCAGCTGGACTATCAGTCATGGCTCCCAGTTTGCAGTTATTGCCAAACATGGTCTGCCATAGTCCACCTGTGTTTGCCTGTACCTCTGAGACGTTTATGACAAACAGTAGGGCTCCCAGGACTGAGTCCTGTGGGACACCAGTCATGACTTGTCAAGAGTTGGACCTGGAGACCGCTAGTCGTACCATGTGGGTTCTGTGTGTAAGCCCAGGCTGGTGTGTTTATCAATAATACCTGAGTGGGGCACGGTATCAAAAACCTTGGCGAGGTCCATGTAGTATGTGTGAACCACCTCCCCCATCATCTAATGTCTTGGTGACTGTATGTAAGATGTCAAACAGGTTCAGTAGGCATGAACTGCACTCAACCAAGTTGACCTGGGTTGGGTCACGTGTTTGGAGGTTACCAATGTCTTTGTTAATGAGTGCCATGAGGATGTGAACCATACCATTGCAGACCAGGCTAGTCAGGCTTATGGGGTGGTAGTTACCATAGTCAGTTGTGATTCCACCTTGATGGAGTAGAATAACCATTGCCATGGGCCATTGTATGGGCATGTAGCCTGTGGAGAGGCTGAGGTAGGAAAGCTTAATTAGTTGGGGTTCAGGTTGTCTTGTACAGTTTACAAGATGCAGTCTGGGACAACATCTGCCTCCATTGACGCTGTGTTCTGCTGTTAGAAAGGGCCATTTCCACCTGTGTGTCTCTGATGTGTGGGATACTGTACCTTTTGGGTAGTGCTGTGGGCTCTTTAGGGGGTGAAGTATGCACTGAATGTATCTGCAAGGATGTTGGCGATATCAGTAGGGTCAACATATTTTGTGCTATATTTCACTTGCACAGTGCAAATCTGTGTCACCACATAGATCCTTGACATAGCCAAAGAAGGCTTTGTGGTTATCTTTTGAATCCTTGCATATTCTCCTGATGATGTTAGTCTTGGATGATGTCATGAGGGACCTACGTATCATACTAATAGTGGTCACAGATGTCTGCCCTTCGTGGGATTTGCTGTTTGTCTGAAACACTGTCCTACTTCTGTAGTATAGCCTGTTTATTGCAGAGGTCCACCAGACCAGTGTCCTTGTCTAGGAGGAGTGAGTCTTGGTTAACCAGTGATGGCACGATCCATACATCCATGTAGGTGCTTATAGACTGTATTTGTAAATCTGTCTGTATCTTGAGCAGTGTTTCCCCTTAGCATGGGGGCTGTGAAACTCTCACCCCCTGTCACTAGTAGTGTAAATGTAGCTGTAGGAAAGGTATACACTGTGGTATCCATGGGTGGGGGAGATGCTTGGGTGTGGAAACAGTGAATAGTTCATGGTCAGATCTAACCAGTGACTGGTTAACCTCCACTGTGGCGCACCTGTTGCCCATGTCGGTGATGACCACTTCTAGTAGTTTCCACCCCACGTTAGGGAGGTTACCACCTGATACAGGGCATATGAGGTGATAAATTCCAGGAAGCGCTGGGCTTAGAAGTGAGTACTGGAGTAAGTTTCCCAGTTAATGGTATGGTAGTTGACATCGACCAATGCCAGGGTGTGCATTAGAACTGTCATGTTCTCCACTGTCTCCAGGTAGGTGGAGTGGTGGTCCTGGGTCATGGAGGGTGATCTGTAGCAGGCCACAGTTTACATTGCAGTTGTGGTTGATGTTAGCTGCACATGGATGATCTCAGAGGTATCATGCTGCCCCACTAACCTGGAGGTGTAGGTATCCCTGATGAATATGGATACAGCCCCTCCATGTCTGTGTCAGTCCAAGTTCTGTGGCTGAAATGTGTGGTATGGGTTGTAGTCTGGTAGTGCTGGTGTGCTCTCAGGAGCCTTAAGACAGATCTCAGTTACTGCACAGATGTTGATGTTGTCCATCCTGAGGAGTGCTGTGAGTGCATGCATGTTGTGATCATAACCCCTGGTGTTGAGTAGCATAACCCTCATTGAATCTGCTATTGTGCTGTTTATGGAGTATTCACCTTTGAGACTCTCCTAAATAAGGCACCATGGGGGTGCCAATAGCCTTGTTCAGTATTCCAAATCCTAAGGCTGACACATAGGCCGGTATGATATCGTTGCATGCATGTTCCCCATCTGTGCTTGTTTTTCATCTCTCCTGTAGGTAACCTACTGGTAAGCAATTGAAAGCCTTAAACTTATACAAGTCTTCTAGCTTCCAAGATAGGCTTTTGGAGTGACTAAGTATCCGTGTTCTTTATGTTCTTGCTGTACTTAACTGTTTCCTAACTATATGGTGATTTCTCACAGTATATTGTGATCTGAAGGTCTGTTTGTTAACATGTTATGGCTGTGATGGCCTGCACTTTAGAGGTTCACAGATAGCCTACTACCTATCTGCCCAAGGGCAATTAGAAGCATAGCTACAGTATGTTGGCCTTCCCCGCATCATTGATGAAGTAACTGAGCCTCTGTCAAGCATAGCCAATGAAGCAATTCCAGGCAGACTTGCTGGAAGCTGTTGAAGACTGGGGTTGTGGAGGGTGATAGGGGCACTTAGTGATCTAAAGATGGCATGTTAATGTGACAATTCAACACCATTCAATTCCCACAACAGGTCGCTCAGCTATCAAACTGGACAGGCTCTCCCACCCCCTGGCTGTATGGTTCTGGGACACATGATCCCAGGGGTGTATATTTTGTTACCCATGCACACAACAAGATTTCCCTTGAAGTGTGCATCAAAATAAAGTGCCAGCACCCAAGATTAGCTGAAATGAATACATTTATTATAGAAACAAGTGAACTAGACCGGTTTCAGCATATAGCTTTCTTCAGTAGTATAAAAGGAAACCCTGGCAGGAGCCAGTAATTTATACACAAGTTTCAATAAAGAATATGACATAATTTCCTGTCTTAGGAAAAAAAATAAATAGTTGCCATAAATCCATACAAAATAATTGTTAACAAAAGATGAAGTATAATTAATCAGAACCTAACTGATAATGGTGTCTAATAGCACAAACAAGCTGAAAATGAAGTGCAAATAAATATGATTAATAGAATAGAAAACTTACAATTTATCATTTAGTCCTGGGGAAAAAAGGCCCCCCAATTTAATAATCCATTTTCTTTCCTTGTTATTGAGTATGTCGTGCCAACCTGTTTTGAATGACCGATTGCCAATAATATGATCAATAATAATAAATGAGAATTTGGCTGTAGGATGGTTAATAGTATGTCTGTACAAAGCATTTGTACGTGCATTTCTAATATCCCTAAATGTTCGACACTCTAATCCTGAACTGTCTGGAAGTCTGACCCACATAGAAGGCTTGGCAAGTACATGTAGCTAGGTAGACAACCAGTCCGTGCTACAGTTGCCAAATTCATATATGTTGTATAATTGTCCAGTGTTCCTATTGGTGAATGTTTTAGTTTTAAACATATAGTTACAGAAGCTGCAATGCCCACATGGATATGATCCTATTACTTTGTCCCCGTTAAAGTTCGTTGATGAGTAACTGCTTCCCTAAATTTTGTTTTCTTAAAGTAAGAAAAATGTGATCCCAATGTCTTTCCCTTTTGTATGAAAATGAACATCTGTTGCCCAAACGTCATCCAAGTCATTGTGAGATTTTAATATATTCCAATGCTTGTTAACTATCTCTGAGAGTTGAGCGGTGTTTCTCCCATATGTGGTAACAAATCTCAAGATGTCCTGTTGATTTTTGCTGGAATGCTGTTGATATTGCAGTAGACTGTCTCTTGACTGGTTTTGTGTCCAACGCATAGCTGAACTGACATTGTTTTTAGTGTACCCCCTTGCCAAAAATCTGTTGGCCAAGTCCTCATGGTGCTGCGATAATTCTGGTTGGAAGGAGCATATCCGTTTGATGCGTAAAAATTGAGATTTTGGAATATTATTAATAGTATGTCTTGGATGAAGACTGTTGGCATGTAGCAAAGAGTTATACTGAGGGAATTTGCGGTATACAGATGATTTAAGGGTGTTGTCAAGAGACAGTCTACTGCAATATCAACAGCATTCCAGCAAAAATCAACAGGACATCTTGAGATTTGTTACCACATATGGGAGAAACACCGCTCAACTCTCAGAGATAGTTAACAAGCATTGGAATATATTAAAATCTCACAATGACTTGGATGACGTTTTGGGCAACAGATGTTCATTTTCATACAAAAAGGGAAAGACATTGGGATCACATTTTTCTTACTTTAAGAAAACAAAATTTAGGGAAGCAGTTACTCATCAACGAACTTTAACGGGGGACAAAGTAATAGGATCATATCCATGTGGGCATTGCAGCTTCTGTAACTTTTAGTTATGTACTCACCATAACTTCAGATGTTTGGGATCCATCTCGCCTACATTCTGACTGATGGGTTCGGAGCCGATCCCTCGGCTCCGACTCGGCACGCTTATGCCAAAGAGCGAAGTCTCTTATTGGCTGAGCTTACTATATCCCAGGATGCACCACTACCATTCCCCCAGATCTAGTTTGTCCGCATACATGCACACATGCACGCTCTGATTATATAACATCGTCAGATGAACAAGATAAAAAACAGTAGAACTCAAACCGTTGAATATCTTCTGATCTCCAAGGCAGGGGGAAGGAGGGTGGGTATTAGGAATGTAGGCGAGATGGATCCCAAACATCTGAAGTTATGGTGAGTACATAACTAAAAGATGTTATGTGATCCTATCTGCCACATTCTGACTGATGGGACAGCGTCCTAGCACCTGAATCCTGGGTGGCTCACTGGAAAACACTCCTGAGTACCGTGGAACCAAATGATGCTCGTCCTTTAGATGCCACATCCAATTTATAGTGGGAAATGAAAGTGTGCGGATTGGACCAAGTAGCCGCAGCACAAATCTCCGATATAGCGAGCTTGGAGTGAAAAGCTATAGAAGTAGCCATAGCTCTGGTAGAGTGAGCTTTGATAGATGTTGAAAGTTGCTTATTCGAAGAAGAATAAGCCTGAGTTATGCAATCTCTAATCCATTTGGAGATAGTAGCTTTTGTGATGGTTTTACCCAATTTATTGTCTGAGAAGGACACAAACAACTGATCTGACTTACGAAGTTGCTGAGTCCTGTCTAAATAGAAGCACAATTGCCTGTGAACATCCAATTTATGGAGAGTGTATTCTGCTTCATTGGAGAATTTTGGGAAGAAAACTGGTAGCTCTAGAGACTGTTGGAGACAGAGATTAGAACAGACCTTAGGGACAAAGGATGGATTAGGCCTAAGTGATACTCTATCCTTGTGGAAAATTAAGTACGGTGGTTTAATAGACAGGGCTTGAAGCTCTGAAACTCTTCTTGCAGAAGTAATTGCAACTAAGAAGGCAGTTTTCCAAGACAGATATTTTAACTCACATGTAGCAGCCGGTTCGAAGGGGAAGATGTCAATGCACGAAGCACTAAATCTAGATCACGGAGGCAGGATGAAAAACTGGGGTCTTAACAGACCCATTACCTTTAATGAAAGTTTTGCATAGTCTGCTGCTCATCAATGGAGGATCCATGGACTCGTGAAATTTAGAGTTAGCAGCTAGTTGGACTTTAATAGTAGAGACAGAAGATCCTTGATTAAACAGGGATGTTAAGAATTTCAAAACCTCTGGGATAGGAGCAGTGATAGGGTCTAAGCCCTGAGTTGAGCCCAGATAGCAAACCTCTTCCACTTACTGAGGTACAATTTCTTAGTCGTGGGTTTGTGGGCCGAAGATAAAATGTGAATAACTTCGGGGTGTAATGTCTGACTTCTGACTAAAGTGGGAAGTGAAGGAACCAAGCTGTCAACTTCAAGGGTGAAGGGACTGGTGCTGTTGTCCCGACTGATGAATTAACAGGTCGAATTAGGTCTAAAGTCCACGGATCGTCCACATGTTTCTTCAGGTAAGGGAACCATACCTGATGAGGCCAGTATGGGGCAATCAGTATCATTGGACCCCAATTGAGAAGCTTTTGAATGACTTTGGAGAGAAGTGGAATCGGAGGAAAGGCATAAAGTAGCCCTGTTGGCCAAGGTTGTGCTAGAGCATCCATAGCTGGTACTCCTTGATGTGGAGTCAAGGAGAAGAACCTTTGCACTTGGTGTTTAGTGGAGTTGCGAATAGGTCGCCATACGGTGTCCCCATCTCCGGAAAACCTGATCTGCTACTGTTTTGTTTAAGGACCACTTTCGTGTGGAGAGAATAGTCCTGCTTAATCTGTCTGCCAGTATATTGATTTCCCGGAATGTGGGTCGCTACCAAGAAGCGGCTGGTAGCTACCGCCCATTCCCACCCTCATGGCCTCTCTGCAAAGGGGTAAGATCTGGTCCCTCCTTGTTTGTTCAGATACCAGACCACCGACATGTTGTCTGTGTGGATGGCGATGATGCCCTGAGGAAGAAACTTGTGTAAAGGCCTGTAGGGATAGAAGTACAGCCCTCATCTCCAACACATTGATGTGGAGAAGAGCTTAGATCTGGAAGCCAGGAGCCCTGAACTAACCTGCCCAGACAATGCCCCCCACCCTATCTGGGAGGCATCTGTCATCAGGGTAACCACTGGAGAGGGAATAACAAAGGGCTTCCTTGATTTAGATTGGATGTCTGAAGCCACCAGCGAAGGTCCCGTTTGCATGTTTCCGTAATCATGATGTGATGATTGAGGGAAGATCCTGAAAGGACCATTGAGTTGACAATAGCCACTGAAGAATCCTCATGTGCAATCTTGCCAGAGGAACTAAAGAACCGTGGCAGACATTGAACCTAAAACTTGTAGAACCATCCTGGCTGGGGCTTTGGATCTTGAAATCAGAGCTTGAACTTGGCCCTGTAAAGTTTGGATCCTTTCGGCAGGAAGAAAAAGCATCAATTTTGAGTCTATCTCTGCTCCTATGAACCTTATGCTGAGAGGGCAGCAAGACAGACTTTGACCAATTGAATGTAATCCCAGGGTAGCACCCAGGAGATGGTGGCTTTGAGGTTGTCCATTAGTAGATGCCTGGTGGTGGCAGTCAGGAGCCAGTCGTCCAGATAGGGAAACACTTGGAATCCAAGACTTCTCAGGTGAGCCGTCACTACTGCCAAACACTTGGTGAACATCCTGGGGGCTGTGGTGAGACCAAAGGGCAGAGCACAAAATTGGTAATGACTGACTCCCAGGCTGAAGTGCAGATACCTCCTGGATGCCTGATGTATCGGTATGTGATAATAGGCGTCCTTGAGGTCTATGGAGCACATCAAACATCCTTCTCCAACAATGGGAGAATGGATTATGCGTGACCATTGAATTTGGATTTAAATTCGGATTGGTTCAGTCTGCTGAGATCAATATTGGTCTCAGGTCCCCTGTCTTTTGGCACTAAAAGAACCTGGAGTAATTTCGGATCGATCTGGTCTGTGGGGACGGTTGGATGACTCCTTTTCTAGCAGCTTTAAAGCTTCTGCGGCTGCAATTTCCCTTTGACTGGGTGGTGGGTCCGGATTTTTGGGCGGTGGTGGTGAGTATGTGAATGGGATGGTGTAACCTCCGGCAATGATCGAAGCACCCATCTGTCCTGAGTGATTGACTCCCAGGCTTTTAGGTGCTTGGCAAAGCGACACCCGACTGGCTCGAGCAGCACAGCGGGCAATCCCTCATGATGTGTGGGAGGCTGAAGAGCCACGAAAGGACTCGCGGTCTCAGAATTGCGGGGCCCTCTGCGCCTCTGGGACGGCGTCTCCCAGAAAAATTTCCCGTCCTCTGCCTCTGGAAGGGAATCTTCCTGCTGTTGAGGAAAAAACTTACGTGATTTCTGGAACCACATCTTCCCCTCCTTTGGCCTTGGGATAAGGCGAAAAGGAGTGGAATAACGGGCACCTCGGCAGATAAAGTTTTCCCTCTTGCTCACAGCGGGTAAGGGTGTCTTTAACCTTGGGTCCAAACAAAGAGGACCCATCAAAGGGCGTCGTGAAGGAAGACTTGAAGGCCTCCGCAAACTGACACAAGCGGAGCCAAGCTTGTCTCCGTGAGAGCCACGCCTGTGCCTGCAGCTCTACCGCCCTTAGGCCATAGGAAATGAGCCTCATGGGCCGAGTTAGAAATTGGCGTAAGGATAGCCAACTGAGAGCTAACCGACTGGGCTAGCTGCTCAGGTAGGTTACCGAGAGGAATCTGACAGCTCCTTGACCAGATCCCTCTGAAGCCTGGTAAAATGTGCCAAATAATTCAGAGACCTTAAAGTAAAGGCCTGAAGTCAGGGTCGCTTCCGTACCTGTCCATGCTCCTAGACTCCTTATTAGGAGGATGGGCCCGTTGAAGCCTCTGCCACGTCCTGTTGTGTAGCAGATGCCACCACCATGGCATCTACAGCCACGCCTTTAGTGAGGAACTCCTTCTCGGGTGGGGCAGACAAAATTTATTAGGACGAGAAGGGACTGGTTCCACGGTATCTGGATGTTCCGCCCTTCGACAAACTAAATCCAGAAGCTCGTCGAGGGCGGAGACACCCAGGAGGCGGAGGGCTGAGCCCCAAAGGCCTTGAGGAGCACTGACTCATCAGCAGAGGGGTTTGGATATCCAGCCGCCTCGTTGTTTGAGGATCTCTAAGATGTCTGCAAATGAGACATCATCCGAGGGCGACTTGGGGACCCCTCTGCATCATCAAGATCAGTGTCGATGTAATAGACTGGGGAGTCCACGTGCTTCCTCTTGCGATCTCTTCCTTGGGGTTCCTCCGAAGACAACTCCGAAGAACCCTCAGGAGGAGGAACCCCAATGGGGGTAACCTCAGGCCCAGGGCTCCGCTGCCTGGACAGGGAACTGCCAAAGACCCAGTCTCCACGCCCAGGGAAGGTGCGGTAAAGCGGAGAGATGGCGAAGAAGACTTGGCCAAGGCACTCCTCATAGCTCTGAAAGCGGACCCCAGAATCCTGGGAGTGTCGGTCCCGAGCCATGATAGCCGGAAGTCCCGCAGCGAAGCACCGAGAGGGAGGCTGGAACCGAAGGCATAGGTCAAACATCACCCCGGGTCCAGCGAAGAAGTCCGTGTACCAAACTCGGACCCGAAGGCCGGGTTGGAAGTAAGTGAGCCGACCCTAAGATCTCCACCGGCTCCAACAGCACCTGCTCCGGCCGGCCGGGCGGTCGGAGGAGGAACAGCAATGGGATGGGCATGGCCTATCGGCTCCGAAGCCAACTGGGTCGGAGCTGAAACAAATTTTGAAAGACTGGGGACTGGAACAGTCTTTGGAGCACCCTGTCTATATCCGAATCCGACATCCTCGAGGACTTAGAGGTTACTGAACGGGTCGAGATGGCCTCCAACGGCCCCAAAGGACTAGGGGACCCGGCTCGGCGACTTCGATGATTATCGGCGCCGAAGGAATACCCACACTAGATTCCATCGGTGCCGAGGTGGACTTCGGGCCGAGGAAATGTCTGGCGGGCAACCCTTGTCGGCTCCGAGACCAGTGGAGCCCGAAGGTGACCCGCCTCGATGCCCCAGCCATCGGCTCGAAACCAGAGGAGTCGAGACTGGTGGCATCGAGGCAGACCGTTCCGCCCTCGGCTCCGAAGTCCTTGGAGCGAAGGAGAAGCCTATGTCTTTTGGCGGTCGGATCCGACGGACTGGTGAACCGGCGCCTTTCTTTGGCGGAGAAGGAGAGGATGCCAAGGCTTCTTCAAAGGAAGGTTTTATTAACCCTTTAAGAATCAGTTTATTTTTCCTCTCCTGGAGGACCCTTGAGGAAAAAGCGTGACACACACTGCATGACTCCTGTAAGTGTTTTGCACCCAAACAATACACACAGAGCGGTGATCGTCTGTGATAGACATTTTGAAATTGCATTTGGTGCATTTTTAAAGCCGAAGGCCTAGGATTTTGAGACATTATGGCAAAAAATTCAGTAACCTTGACAGAAAAAAACACTTACTTTCTGTTACTGACACTACCTACTAATAGGTTTACAGTTATCGCTTAGGTAAGAAAGCGTCACAAAATACTAAGGGTACTTTGAAACCCTGTAAGGTTTTAGAAGGGTTGAATGACCGAAGGCCTTAAGATGAAGGAGGCTCAAACCAAACTCAACCCAATCACACAACAAAGTCTTTTTACAAACTCCAAACACACACAAAAGTGAAGAATAGCCGTTAAAACAGCTTTTATGACAAGAACAGCAAAATTCTGACAGAAAAAAGTTAGTAAATTTTACTACTCAGCTCAGCCAGCTCGAGACCACGTCTTCGCAGATTAGCGGCAAACGAGATCTGGGGGAATGGTAGTGGTGCATCCTGGGATATAGTAAGCTCAGCCAATAAGAGACTTCGCTCTTTGGCATAAGCGTGCCGAGTCGGAGCCGAGGGATCGGCTCCGAACCCATCAGTCAGAATGTAGGCGAGATAGGATCACATAACATCTATATGTTTAAAACTAAAACATTCACCAGTAGGAACACTGGACAATTATACAACATATATGAATTTGGCAACTGTAGCATGGACTGGGTTGTCTACCTAGCTACATGTACTTGCCAAGCCTTCTATGTGGGTCAGACTTCCAGACAGTTCAGGATTAGAGGGTCGGAACATTTAGGGGTATTAGAAATGCACGCATTACAAATGCTTTGTACAGACATACTATTAACCATCCTACAGCCAAATTCTCATTTATTATTATTGATCATGTTATTGGCAATCGGTCATTCAAAACAGGTTGGCACGACATACTCAATAACAAGGAAAGAAAATGGATTATTAAATTGGGGGGCCTTTTTTCCCCAGGACTAAATGATAAATTGTAAGTTTTCTATTCTATTAATCATATTAAAAAATCATATTGAAACTTGTGTATAAATTACTGGCTCCTGCCAGGGTTTCCTTTTATTCTACTGAAGAAAGCTATATGCTGAAACCGGTCTAGTTCACTTGTTTCTATAATAAATTTATTCATTTCAGCTCATCTTGGGTGCTGGCACTTTATTTTGATGCACACTAGTTTGGTTGCCTTGCATCAGCCGTACTTGCTAGCTTTTTGTTGTTGCAGTTCCCTTGAAGTGTGTCAGTGAGGGGCTATGCCTAATGTAGTTAGGAATGTAATGTGTTGTCTCACAGTACATTTGTTATATATTGTTATTTCAAGAGTACGTGAAGCTCAGTGATTTTGAGGGCATATGCTCTTTGCTTAGCCTAGCTTACACATAGAAATCATCTAAATAGGAAATAGGTGGAAGCAATGTTAATGTCAACAGTGTAATGGTTACAGCATCCACACAGTATCTGTGCATTCGAGATTGCACTCCTGATAAAGGCAGGGATGTTTATCATGTTCAAAAGTATACCTTAACCACAGCTTGCATATATAGGTAGTAATCGTCTGTATAAAAAACATTCAAAACACCCATATAAACCCATGTGTGCTGGAGAGTACAGTCAATAGAGAATGTAATGTTATGTCAGCACATAGTGAGATGTCACTTTACTGACATGTATATATCCTGAGTAGTTAGCGGATGTGGCCGTGTTTGCGCGCACAGGTTATACATTATAAAGTTTGTTTAATTGTGTTTAACTGCTGCTATAATGTCACACAAACACTTTTAAACATGCTTACAACTGCTTAAATTAGCCTTATTCTGGAGTAAAAAACATTTAGAAAAGATCGCAGATGTTGAACCCTGGACCATGCATGCTATAGGCATGGGACTTATCACTAAGCCATCCGAGGTGTATACATGTTTTGCAGTCTTGAGACTACACCTTATACCATATGTATTTCACTGTAATGATCACAAATGGGACAGTCACTTTGTGCACATATGTACAGTACATTGTAATGTACTGTAGTTTGTGAACCAACACATTCCCGTCTACATATGTACTACTGTTACAAATTAATATTAAATATATATATATATATATATATATATATATATATATATATATATATATATATATATATATGTATATATTTATATATATATATATTATACAGTTAAATCAATAGCCATATATATAAACATCTATGAACACACTTCGTGACACAGAAGCACTCCAAAGGAATTGGAGTGTACACAAAACACATGCAGCTCTGGTATGATAACAGTTAATATTAACCTAATTCACCATAGAAGGGGTGGTTATTGTGTATGTGAAGATTGGGGTGGGGGAGGAATGATGGGTAATGCAATCATGCATCAAGGAGGACCTGGGTCGGATGTCCAATAAGTGAACTGGAGGGGTATACACGGAGTATGGGGACAATATAAAAAGGACACAAAACAAGAACCTTTCTCATTCATAATACACCCTGTCATGTCACATTGCAAAACCTAATTTCACAAACATATGAACAGTAACATGTATCAGACATATGTACATCAACTGTCACATTTGTTTTCAGTAGTGAGGAATGTCTGTATTACAATGTATATTCTAAACGCCATAACGCTTGTATATATCTCAGATGCCTTAGTGGCAAAGTCAGTGAATGTGATGTTCATGGTCCCAGCTGCAAGGGCTGTTAAGTTATTTTGAGGGCCAGGATAAGGGCTGTTGGATGCAGGTAGATTAAAGCACTCTTAAGCAGTTGTAAGTGGGTTTCCACGGGTTTGCACAATGGTAAGTGGCGCTGAAACACGGTAAATGGAGAAGCGCTTCACAGGTTTAACCTTTGCTTGACGTCACACAGACCATGGGCAAACCTGCTTACAACCGTGTAAATGTGCGTTATTCACACTTTCCCTACCAGTGCCTACTCTGAGAGGTAAAATAATAACACTTAGTGATCTAAAGAGGGCATGTTAATGTGACAATTCAACACCATTCAATTCCCACAACAGGTCGCTCAGCTATCAAACTGGACAGGCTCTCCCACCCCCTGGCTGTATGGTTCTGGGACACATGATCCCAGGGGTGTATATTTTGTTACCCATGCACACAACAAGGTTTCCCTTGAAATGTGTCAGTGAGGGGCTATGCCTAATGAAACACGGTAAATGGAGAAGCGCTTCACAGGTTTAACCTTTGCTTAACATCACACAGACCACGGGCAAACCTGCTTACAACCGTGTAAATGTGCGTTATTCACACTTCCTTACCAGTGCCTACTCTGAGAGGTAAAATAATTGCTTAACGTCCTTCCAGGAGTAGAACCCGCAACCATGTACTCCATCCTCAGAGTAACCTAACACTAAGCTACCTGGGATGTACCTATCCCAGCTGTGTATGCAGACAGGTTAAAACACAAAAGGGAGGAATGTGTTGAAATAGGACAACCCACCATGTACCCAATTAAAGGTGTATGCTCATATATATATATATATATATATATATATATATATATATAGAGAGAGAGAGAGAGAGAGCGAGAGAGAGAGAGAGAGAGATACATAGAGACATGTCTATATATACAGGTCTACATATAAATGTAGATATATAGCTAGGTTAAAAACATCTACACATCTATGGAGGTACAGATAAACGTATGCAATAATATATATATATATATATATATATATATATATATATATACACATATATATATATATATATAATATATAATTTTATATATATATATATATATATATATACATACATATATATAATATATATATATATATATATATATATATATATATATATATATATATATATATATATACACATACATACACACATACATACATGTCTGTAGACAGCATCTGGAGTGTTCATATCTGAGTATAACATGGACCATAGCAATCACACATTCCACCCCCCCCCCAAACAATATGAACATGACATATGAAGAATATATGCCAATACACTATTACAAATATGTTCTATGGACACAGTCACCAACACAACTGCATTGACTGCAAATTTCCATGACAAAAATACACAGACAGCTTTTATTTTGCAAAACTTTATTACATTCCGATGTATTGCCAAAAGGATTCAAGGACTAACAGTACCTGCATGCTATACAGGAAGCATTTAACAGTGCCTTAAAGAATCAGCCTGCAATTACCATAGTATTAGTCCACTAAGGGATAAGTGTTTACATAGAGAAAGAACACACACACATATAGATGTTGCATAAAAGGGGTTCCTACACACCTGCATGTGCTATGTACACCCACCAACATCTACCCCACAACCAAAATAATTACATCAATACATATTGTCATACCATAATCAATTATTCAAGTACTGTACAACATCTGCTGAAACCTTAACATACCTGGACACAAACACACTAACATGGCCCTATGTGAAATAGTTGCTGTTATACAATTGAACAGCTGCTGATGTAACAGGGTTTGTATGAACTAATCCCGTTTCAGAGGGTTGAAAGGTTCGTATGCCAGGAAGTGTTACCGAGTACTGATTATCCGCACAGTATGATACACAGTACCCAAACTAAATATGTCTGGTAAGCACACTGTAAACCCCCTAACATTATGTGCATAGCTATGCAGCCTTGAGCTGGTCAAACAACCTGGCCAGACTGAAACATATGGAGATGTATTAGGTGCAGACAAACCCTGCACAAGTAGCAATGTGCAGAAATATAACAGCAGTACTCACATTTAGGCCAAATCCTCTAGGCATTACATACAATATATTACTGTTTGTCTCCATACAGCTGTTGCAGTAGATTCCAAACAACACTTCCATGCTGTTTTCCTCACAAGTAAGGCAAAGGGACAACGCCCAAGTGGAGTACTCAATTATACTCCACTGTAGCCATGGTATTGGCTAAGGCAGTAGCAGCGCAGCTGATGTGCATGTAATTAGCCACTTAGGAACACCAACTGGTTATCGGGATAGCACGTTACTGATCTGTAACTATAAAAGGTTGCCTTGTCACACATTCAAACCATCTGTATCTACCTGTAGAACAGTACAAAACACTGAAAGATGAACTGAAAATGAGTATTATACTAGTCAATAACACCTCCGATTACTAAGAAGGTATGTATAACATGCAAGAATGTCTGTGTATGTAGTACCTGTTCTGTAAGAATTACAATGTAATCAATGCATATAGTGGAAATAGCTATCTTGTAGCGATGTATTGTTGAGCAGTAGTAATGCTTGTAGTATTCTATGTGTGTACTGCTGTAGGTCACACGGCAAACTCCGCATACACCACAAGGGATGATATGGGCTTGGAACCCACCAATTCTCTTCCAGCCACTGTCAGTGTCAGGATTGGTCCAACAAGTATGTGCTATAACAGGGGATAGTATATGTCGATATATTGTAACAGTCGACATATGTATGGGTGTATAAGTAAGATGAACATGTTAAAGGTGGGCTTACCATGCAAATATGGTGTGCATTGTGGGATATTGTGCCAATAACTGTGTAATGTACAGTATTTTAGGCAGATCTGTATTCTATTCTACATAGCAGTTCTGTTATGTTATGCAAACAGTAGTTATGTCTATTGGCAATTACGATACTCAATAACAGGATACATATCATTTGTATTCATCTGACAGTTTAGTAGCATGATAGCAAAGATAATTGGAAGAGCCAGGTAACTATCCATGCACATAACAAATGTATTATACCATGACCCCCCAAAACGTGCACGCTGATTGGCCAGCGTGCCCGTTGTAAATCGAGATATACTAATGGAAAAAGGTCCGGTTGCCCGGACTTTTTTCCATTAGTATAACTCGTTTATTTAAAACACTGTCTTGCTATGTTAAAAGGGTTTAACATAGCGAGACAGCTTTAAAATAAGCAGCGGAGATCTCCGTTGCTTATTTTAAACTGTCTCATGTTAAACCCATTTATAGCGAAGACAATGTTTAAAAACAACGGAGAAAGCAAGATCTCCGTTGCTTTTTCTGTCGCTATGTTAAATGAGTTTAACATGGAGACAGTTAAAATAAGCAACGGAGATGTCCGTTGCTTATTTTAAAACTGTCTCGCTATGTTAAACTCATTTAACATAGCGGACATTAAAAGCAACGGAGATCTTGCTTTCTCGTGCTTATACACACTCTGATGTACTGCGCACATCAGAACTGCGGATGCCAGACATCTGCGGAAGGGCAGTAAACAGGCATTATACTATGCCATTATTTAGAAAAGTAACAGTTTCTTTCTTAAATAATGTCATGTATAATAGCAATAACCCACTTCTGGGTGTGGGTAATGCTAAATTTACCCACGGTTGGCTTTGTTTGGTCCCTCGGGCTTCGCCCTCGGGACCAAACCACGCCAACCATGGGTAAATTTAGCATTACCCAGGCGTGGGTTATTGCTATAATATCCACCTCTCTAGTATCGTTTGCAAGCAATAACAGCTGTGCATGTGTACATGTTATGCAAATGTGTAGTGACCCTTGTTACAGGGCTGGACCTCTAACAGCTGTGCATGTGTACATGTTATGCAAATGTGTGGTGACCCGTGTAACAGGGCTGGTCCTCTCTAATATCGTTTGCAAGCAATAACAGCTGTGCATGTGTACATGTTATGCAAATGTGTAGTGACCCCTGTTACAGGGCTGGACCTCTCTAGTATCGTTTGCAAGCAATAACAGCTGTGCATGTGTACATGTTATGCAAATGTGTAGTGACCCTTGTTACAGGGTTGGGCCAAATGGCTATGTGCACATATTGAAAGTAGAGACACACTGGTTGAACTACCAGGTTTGTGTAGCCCAACCTCTCATTGCCAACCTAACAGTCGCTTGCACATACTGTATGTAAGGTAGTGCACAGCACTGGTAATGAAACAGGTTGCATATCATCTTTAACTCCAGTGTAACATCTGCAGTAGGAGTGTAAGATGTAGGAGACAACTGCCCATGTGTAATAGCTGCTTCATAGGTGATGGCTCACACTATCTGATTATATCCTGATCATGTTGATAGTGGCATCAGAGTCTATTGATACATGACTCTGTTTGGAGAGTGGGTGTCTGTGCCTAACAGAGCTTATGATCCTGGTAGATATGTGAGTATATACCCAGAGAAGGAAACAGACCTGTAGACACTTGCATCATCTGTAATCAACTAACAGGATGTGATGTGCTCCTCAGAGGAGGATTGCTGCTAAAGGTAGCTACAATGTTTCCGTAATAGCCAGTGTTGTCACATCCATAACACAAATATTTACATGTGAGCATCACTGTCTAAAACAACTTCATAAGCAATATATAAACTAAATACAGTACTTGGTACTTGTAGTACTGAATGGCCATACAGGCATGTCCACTAGTCAGCTACTGGTGTTTACTAATGTCAGCTTTGTGTATGTGGCCACCCTGGGGGAATGTAATCTCTATGCCATGTACACTGCCAAACCCACTTAACACCACACCCCACACATTGTTTGGGATGCAGCTACAGGGGTAAGCTGGAAGGTAGCCCAGTCTACAGCCATGACTGGACTGGACAATCATGAGGTGTAGGCTAACACATGCAGCTCATCAACACAACCAACACATACCCTTACCAGAACACAGTAAGGACACCCACACACACTACCAGAAATCACACACATTCACAGATCCTTCTAAGTATCTGGCCAAACAAGTGACCACCCCCCCAATCTGGAAGAGGCAGACACCGAAATACACAAACTGTATGACATAGTTTGCATAATTGTGACACACCTCAGAACACGTGGCTGGAAACATGCCCAACAGTACTCATTTGTGAATGCAAACTTTAGCACTATGTTACACACCAACCTATATGAGGGCATACATACCGTCAACTGCCTGTCTGCCATGATTAGCCACATACCCATACACTCAGACCACCTTATGAACTATACACATGGCTCTGGCATATTCCATGTTGTTGTGCAGGACCTGTGATGCAGTAGCCTGGACTGCATGGAAACACATGTAGGAACTGTCAGGTCTTGTAGCCCATGCAGGTATGTCCCAAGGCCTGGGTAGCATTCTGCCATTGGCCAGAATGATACTGCAGTACAGGGACAAACGGATTGTATTCCACAATTGTCTAGTGTAGTGGTGCAAGTCAAAGGGTATCCAGCATCTGTCTGCCTGGGATAACATGGTTGACAGACCATGATGCTTTGCCAGACAGGGCCTGCACCTGTCACCCCTGGGAATCTGGATACTGCCTAGGGCTCATGCTTCCCCTATAGTGCCTTCATCATGCACAGTTCAAGTGAAGATCCACTGCTGTTACAGGGACAGCCAAGCAATAAACTGTGGGTCTCACTACACAATGATACATGTCAGAAACACTATATGGACACACATATGTCAATCCCTAACATAGAGAACATATCTGTGCAGTGGCTGAGACATGTTTCAATGCTCCGGAGAGCAGACCTGCATGACCATGTTATAACACCTACCTCACCTCTTGCCCATTATCCTTTATTGGAACACACGGGCCGCAGGTGGGTCCATATTCATGAAGGATATGTACACCCCCACACTAGTTGCACTTGCATAACTTCAGATGCATTATGCTGAGCAGCTACCTTTGTGCCAAAGTGAATTCAAATTGCACCTTGAAACAGATCACCCAACAGGCCGCAGATTTCCCAACTGTCATAATGTGCTGTAATGGGGAAGATTAGGTCTGAGACAGAACCATAATAATGGCTACTCTCAACTATTCCATTATGAACTGGGAAGACTCCTCATGTACCAAAACCTGCGCTCAATGTATGTTGGATTCCATCGACCCCACTGACCTAGATCACAGTAGTCACACAAACAGGGCTAACAGTATGCTGCACAGAGTTAGTCTCCAATGCCAATGTTATGTTTCCTAAGAGCAGAGTGGTGACTGTCATGGCACCCATGCAACTGGACAATGCATGTGCAAATGCTGAATCCTACACAAATGAACCTTAAGCAGTCACATATGTGCAGTGATTGTGCCATTGAAACAGAACCAGGATTCAACCCAACACAAACAAGAAGGTAAACTGGTGGTACCATGCTTTAAACTGTACCACAGAAGGTAGTAACTGTTGCAACAGTGAACACACATGAGTGTAGGTGATGCCTGGTCAGCCTCAGTAAGTGCAGATACCCCATATAAAACCACACAAAGCTACCGTGAAACTAATCAGCCAGATATTATGAGGCCAAGCACAGAGCATTCTATAGCTGTGTCATTAATAGTAATGGCAATGACAGGACCTGCCGTGCTGCACAGCACTATGGCATGGGAAGTACTGCACCTACAGAAATAGCACCCGATTATCCAGATAGGTCTTGGAGAACCTAAACCCACTCCCACCTCCCCCCCAACAGGTACACTTAGTAAAATATCCATGTACACTACAGGGCTCCTGTAATAATGACTATGCAGGTACAAGCTGCACTCTCTAAAGCCATACATACAGCTTTCATGGGACCTGCCAACATCCCAGGGTGTATCCTACACAAATCTAAGAACATTCAGCTATCCACATACACATCATGTTCAATCACAGCTCCATGTCAGGCTGTGTACACACAGAATGGTGCACAGCAACAGTTATCACACCCCACAAAGGGGGAGACACCATTGATAATGGGAAATAGTGCACGACTACCCTGCTGAGTCTGGTCTGTAAGGCCATGAACCATGATCAACGTATTTGATGTACTGGACTGCTGGCAGAACCAACACTACAGAAGGTGTCTGACTAATACACACACATCAAACCAGTGCCAGCCACAGTAATACAGGGTTAATTCCAGGTACTCCCCCTCTTTGTTATCTATACCACACAGACTAACACAAAAGGCATCAGCCTATTGATGTTTGCAAATGATTATGAACTAGGAGCAATCGTTGACTCAATGCGTTCAACATACAGAAGGGCCTTAGTGTGTCAGATGTGTGGTGTGTGACGTATGGCCACAATATGACAGTTAAGTATTCCATTGTCATCTCCTATGTTACAAACCCTGTACTCATGAACTACCACCTGGGCAGTGGTCAACATAGTGGCAACTGTGTGTATGGGATGCAGCTGGACAGTACTCAGACCTTGTGTAGGTCCTATGATCCTGTTATTTGGGTATGTTTGTAGGCATTGCATTAGGTGGACATGTCTAGTGACATACATGCCACATGGGGTGTTGTATGATATGACAGGTGTCATGGGTGACCAGTAGAGAGGGAATATTACCTCTGTTAACATAGATATCAAACCTTATGTACTGTTAGCATGCTATCTGCCATGTGCATGTGTGTAATGATTGTACCCACCTGTATGTAGAAAGGATAATGAAAGCTATGGTAATGTCATTTATGTCATTTATGTTGTATGAGTGTGGGATGTACATATCCAGGGTAGGTACAGTTAGGTCATATCCAACCATGAGGGTGTTGTTTACTGGTGTACAGCAACAGTCGACCGTGTTAATGCTGACAACATCCGAGGGACCCTGGTATGTGTACAATTGAGATGGTTACAAACAGTGGTATTATGGCATTGCATAACACATTATGTAGCTGTGTCTGTACATGGCTATTTTGCACAGTTGATGTAGGCCTAAGTACAGTCCACCAATCGAGGGTTATCTGGTGGTCTACCATACTATGTCATATCACATATGGATGTGTGTTGGTAGTCTGGGGACAATGTGGTGGATGTATATGAGGATACAACCTAGAATGCAGCATTTGCCACTGTCACCTGTACCTGACTCATCTGTGATGTGTTATGTCGGAGTAGTGGTCTTTACATGTGAGTAGCCTTTATGAATATGTGTACACCACCACCTGGAATGGTCCATACCACAGTTATGGCCCACATGTCTGGATCTAAGTTATATGGTGGTAGTTCAATTGTGTACTACAGAGCCTTCAGTCGGGTGTTCCTCACTGCACATATGTCAGTATTCCCCATTGTAGGTTCTACATTGAGCAAATGGATTACTAAAGCCACACATCTTACACTGGTTAGCATAAACATCCAATGCAATTGTTTTGTAGGTGTCAGGGTGTTACTTCTGGGTGTAGGACATTTGCCTTGGAATGCGGCTATATGGGTAAATGTGACCTAGGTATTATCCACACACACGTGAAACATGGATGCATGTGCTCTGTGTTGAAGGCTTGTCGTTCAGTCATGACAGCCTGGAATGACAGACACTGGACAACCTCATAATAACAGCAGGACATTGGCTCATTATTTTGGTCTAGCAGTTGCCACTCATACCGTGACATCACTGCGAGTGGCAGTAATGTGCTTGATAGCGAATCCCTCATGTAAGGTGATGGACAGCAGCAGAAATTGTGTATATGACCAATGTGAGATATACTTAGGGCAGCAGTCCTGCTAATAATGACAACTGCTAACACAGCCGGGAGAGGTCATCTTGACACCTGCACCTCAGTATCATTACATAATGTGGCTCACACATTATGCTTGCACATGCCACTGTTCCACGTATAATGCCACTGTCCACAACCTGCTATCAATGTATACCTTTCAGGGCAGCAAGGTGTGCAACACATGCTGTAGGTAGCATCCGCCTGTGTGTGCCAGGTAACCTATTGTATGTCACGTCCACATATGTATGAATGTGTATACTTAACATATATATGTCAGTAGTTCATGTACATGTATGTATGTGTATCACACAGCACAGACACAGATATATCATTTACGGGCCACATACAGGTGTCAGGTAGTAAACCAGTATGATGTGCATATATACTGACAGGTAAGATGTACATAGCTGTAAACCTGTGTGTTTACAATAGGAGTCCATTACAATGTGTTCTGTACATGTAAATGTATGAGCATGCACACTGTGGCCTTCTGTGGTTAGAATTGGAGTGCATCCCAAACAGCCCTGTGCTACTAAGTGTATGAGCGTACCCACTGCCACCTTGTGTAATTTGAGTCAGTGTGATCCAACAAGCCCTTTGTTACTAATTGTATGAGCATGACCAGTATAACCTTGTGTAGTTGTAGTCATAGTGCATCCCAAACGACCCTGTGCTACTAAGTGTATGAGCATGCCCACTGTAACCCTGTATAGTGATAGAATTGTCCATTCCACAGATGGCATTACTCCAGTTCAGGTTCCTGTTTTGCTACAACTATACCTCTCAGGCCTACCTGCAGATGATGTGTCTTGTTTGTGCATACAGGTTGTAATGGACACCTACTTTAAACACACAAGTTTACAGCTATGTACTTTGTGACTGTCAGTCTCCCTGTTGTTGTCCTCAATCGTAGAAGGGCAGTCTGACTGCCTTGGAATGTGTAATCTCTGTGGTGTGTCTCGTAGCTGCTTAATACTGTAATAGTGATCTATAGATAGTCAAGAGTTCTGATCCCACCACTGGCAACTGTGTGTGTGTGAGACAGCAAATGCCTGAGTGTGTGTGTCAACAAATGCCTGAGTGTGTGTTTCAGCAAATGGCTGTGTGTCTGCATCCTGTCATGAAAGTGGGTTTTGCTGCATTCCAAAGAGATACCTCCTTTTGCACTGGCCTTTATCCTTGTCAACTGCTAAACATCTCTTTTCCCCCCTCCCCACTGCAAGTAATCAGTCCTGCAATGTCACCCAGCTCAGAAGTGGAATCAGAGTAAATGTAATTGTATGTGTTCTGTGGCACATACACCAACTGCATACCACTGTACTAGTTACCTTTACATAGGCAAGATGTGTATGCACAATACTGGCAAGTGTGTGCATATTTGTGTGTGTGACTACCCTGTAGCCAGGCATACACATGTGTAATGTCTTTTAGCACACCATGGTAGCCATCTGTGGTGACCAGTGTCTACAAAGTATTACATAGTTAGGAATGGTAAAGAATACACAGTCAAGCACGACTACAGTTGGGTATGTTATTTTCCTGTGCCACTGTCGAGCAGTGACACAGAAGTGGTCGCTGGGGTGTAAGTCCATACCCATCATATCCCCACCCTAACTCCATAAACCCCGGGGTAGATTACATTAGCCATCATTCCCCACCCCAAACTCCACATACACAACAACCATCCCTTCTCTGGTGAACTGCTTAAGATTTAAATGTTATAACACAAGAGATGCCTCTGTTTTGTGTACATGTCAGTTCCTTTGGAACACTTCTGTGTCACAAAGGGTGTTCAGATGTGTGTGTGTATATATATATATATATATATATATATATATATATATATATATATATATATATGTATGGCTATAGCTGTGTGTGTGCATATGCATATATATGTATGTGTGTGTGTGTACACATCCCGTATATATATATATATATATATATATATATATATATATATATAGTTATGACAGTTGTACAGATGTAGACTTGTCTTTGTTGTTTCACAGAGTACAGTACATTCAAGGGTACTGTACATATGCACACAAAGGGACTGTCCCATTTGTTTTCAGTACTGTGGAATACCTGTAGTAAGATGTGTATTATTGACTCCATGCAACATGTATACAACCCAGATGCCTTACTGGTACATCCAGTGACCTAAGTGTGCATGGTTCAGGGTTCAAGACCTACAAATCTTGTTGATACTGTCAATTAGGACTACATAAGACAGTTATAAGCAGGTGTAAGTATGTTTTTGTGACAGTAAGCAGTGGGTACAAGGCAGGTAACAGACATGTACAACTCGCAGTACACTTGAAATGCCCTTCTTTAGCAATCCTGCTGATGTCACCCACCTATGAATACACCTCTGGGACTGCTGTAACCCAGTAATCTCCATGGCACATGCTGTAGTGTGTTAAACTAGTTTGGTAGGTGTTCTAATCCCAGACAGACCAACTGTGTGTGTGTGTGTGTGTGTGTGTGTGTGTGTGTGTGTGTGTGTGTGTGTGTGTGTGTGTGTCTGTCTGTCTGTTAAAGAAACAATGCTTTTAGAGTATGCACACTCTTTACAATTCACATACCAACCTTTGGCAATCCTGCTGATGTCACCCACCTAGAAATACACCTCTGGGACTTCTGTAACCCAGTAATCTTCATAGCGCATTCTGTAACTGCATAATGCTGTAGTGTGATAAACTAGTTAGGTAGGGGCCCTATTCCAAGACAGGGCAACTGTGTGTGTGTGTGTGTGTGTGTGTGTGTGTGTGTGTGTGTGTGTGTGTGTGTGTGTGTGTGTGTGTGTGTGTGTGTGTCTGCCTGAGAAAGAAACAATGCTTTTTAAAGTATGCACACTCTTTACAATTCACATAACCACCTTTGGCAATCCTGCTGTTGTCACCCACCTAGTAATACACCTCCGGGACTATTGTAACCCAGTAATCTCCGTAGCGCATGCTGTAACTGTGTAATGCTGTAGTGTGATACACTAGTTAAGTAGGGGTTCTATTCCAAAACATGGCAGGTGTGTGTGTGTGTGTTTGACAGTCAGAGCCTGTGTGGAGGTGGCTGTGAGTTTCTAACCACTGGACATGTTGGGGAGTGGATTTTGTAGTTTTCCTATATGGTGTCCATATTATATGTCACAATGTTCACCTCACGAGGGGTACAGATGTCAGTCAGCCAAGGGACTGTGTTGGCAAGCATTACCCCTACATCTGGCAAAAGGCCTGGTGAACAAAGTATGCAACCCTACTATTACCTGGAATACGTTCTGAACCCATGTGTCATACACTAACACACTTCCCTAGAATATCCCGCTATGTTGCTAGTACCCTGCACATTGATAACAGATAGTAGGCATGATGTGATTGCAGTGGGCTGCAGAGGGTGTGGCACCCTGTACAGCAGTACAATAGGCACATAATTGCGGACAATGTGCCTTCACTATATTTCCCACTGGATGCCTATAACATATGTGGTGCCATCAAATTTGATCCACAGAGGCAATACAATGCCTTACACATGTGCCTTGTATGGACTGATGCCACTGACACCAGGGAATACCTGTATCATGCTATCAATGCAGGTGCAGGGTCAACCTGCTGTCTATAAGCAGGTTCTGCCACACCAGGCCAGTATTGGCATATCTGAGGATAACAGTCTGTGTACACAAAATGTGCCAGCCAAACCAAGTACACTTGTACATGTCACTGTACATTATTGTGGGATGTGCACATCCCAGGCAATGTCCATGTCAAGGACTATCAAACACAGACATGGCATGCATTGCAAAGCAATGGCCATACACAATGGTAACCAGGATGTCAGGACAGTTCACACAATACCCATCTGTGTGGGATATTGCAGACACTACACCCCTTTACCACACTGCACACCATTGTTGGGTGGAGTGATGCCAAGGATTACCCCTCACCCAACCTTGTACAGCCATCTTGCACAGTCAACCACTACACACCCATGAAGCAATGCACACATGCATGTCAGTACTGGCACCTTGTGTCTGCGTGTGGGGTATGATGCTTCCAACCACAGTCACACCCAGTAAAACTCCCACTGACATACCAACTGATGTCAGACAGGTTCACATGCCCTAGCCCATAGAACCTCCGGATATCCCCTGTAGTGCATGTAGTATCTGTGCATTACTGCAGTGTGGCAAACTAAGTAGTTAGGAAGTGTATTTTTGGGCCTGGCAAAGTGTGTCAATGTGAGTCCATTAGAGAGTGTGGTTGTGTTGACAATGACATCCGTTCATGTGGCAGCCATGTGTGCTACACCTAATGTATGTCTACTATATCTCTGTTGCAGATGTCGCTCACCAGCACACATATATGTTCTTACAGCACACCAACATGTTAGCTTTGTGGCACATGGAGTAACTGCATGCACTTGTAATAGTAGTGACTAGTCAGTCAGGGGTTTGAACCCCTATACTGGTAGGTGTGTGACAGACGATGCTTAGGTTTTAGTCTCCAAGCCCTTCTCTGACGTACTTTGCCTCTGTCTGTCCCTCTCGCACACTCTCTGGTGGATGTGGAGTTGTACACCTGCTCAGCAGCAGCTTGTGTTTTGTAAGTGATGGTCATGATCAGGTGATGGCCTCTGCACCTATTGCAGTCCTCCTCTACTTGATTGCATGTGGAACAGTTGTGATGATGTTCCCATAGCCAATCGCATGGAAACACAGTACAATATCTAGGAGCATCATGTTGGCATTTACCCATGACAGTCGCTGTGAGCATGTAAGTGTAGCAATGTTTCATTGAGACTACTGCCAGTTTAACAAATTGTCACAAGTCTTCTACACTTTGTACAGATGGCATGCAGTATATATGCATGTGTTGTGCTCCCTCTGCAAATGTATACCATCTGTTGTGTTGGGTTGATGGTCCTGAATGCTGTTGACTATTACTAAGCCATATCTGTGTTTACACTGCAACATCATAGGCTGTATGGGTTTGGAGGTCCCGGCAGAACCTCCTGTCCCACTTCAGCTGGCCATGCCACTGGGCACCAGCACATCTGGGGCCCAGCCTTGGATCTCCACCTCTGTTGGCTCTGCACCACCTTCTGGTGGAACTGCCACCGAGGATGGGGCTTGTCCCCCCTGGGAGCAGGTCCAGACAGGAACATGTCCGCTGTCGTACATTCCTGGACATGGTGCGTAGGGGGCTCAATAAGGGGTTTCGAGGCCAGATACACCAGCTCAAGGGCAGAGTGTCACATTTACAGGGTGAGCCTGCCCCTCCTAGACTGCCCCCAGCACTGCCACCTTTGCAGCTGTTTTGGTGCAGTGGTGGCTGCATGGCTGGGGACCTCTGTTCCACTGCTTCCATCTGGGAGCTCATGGGCTTGTCACTGCCGAACATCCCTCCCCATTCAAGGTGTATCCCCCACATGTGTTATATACCGACCCTGTATGCTGTCTTGTCTGTCATCCTACCCAACCTATCCTCCACGAGCATACCTACTCTCCTTTCCCCACATCCCACTCTCACCCTACGGAAATAAAGAGCCAATCGGTTCCTAGAACATTTGCCCCATACATAGCTGTCCATTTCACACATGTGTCACTGGACACATGTAACCCTTTTAATATGCATCACAACATACTCCAGTTGTCCTCACCCCTGTCTCTCAGGCACATGATCCTGGTATGCACATGACTCCTAAAGGTTCCAGGTACACATGATGCAGATGACCCCATTGTACACACAACACTACCGCTCCCTCTATGGTTACCCTGTTTACCTTTTTCATGATGATGATGTCACACACAGCACCTTGCAAGAGTCTGTTCTCACATAATGATTGGACAGAAACTGCTGTGTTAATGTAAATAAAATGCACAGAGTGATGTATTTGGCCAATGTACAAATGTTTGCGTGTATTAATGACACGTCTGTCTGAGGGAGTCTTGATATTACATAGGACAACACCACTACATAATACAGGCATTGCTGGTGATTTCCTTTTCATTCCTTTGTAATGCTTTGTGTTCACATGGGATGTTCTTGATTTATCTATATATATGTATGTATGTATCTATATCTGGACATAAACACACACACATACATACATCTACATGATGGAATACATTTCCTATACTGTTGAATGACTGCGCTGGGTGATATGTTTGTGATAAGATCCGATGTCTGTATATCTGCCATGGCTTAGTGGTAAATCACAATAGCTGTGTGTGCAGGGTCCTGGTTTTGAGCCTTGCAGAGGCCGTTTATTTTGTTGCTGGGCAGAACAAGGCTATTGTATACGGAGTGATTAAGGCACATTAAAGCAGTTGTGAGCGGGTGTGCATGGGTTTGTGCAGAGCTAAGCAATGCTAACCTCCGGTTACAGTTTCTTACACTCTATTAGCCTCTACATTGCTTCACCAGTGTAATACTCGTATACTGGCGGCCAAACAGGCTTACACCTGCTTGCTCACGCACTTGAAAATGCACTGCATTTGGTGTTTTGCATCTGACACTCACACCCCTGGGTGGGAGTGAGGACTACGATATTACCTTGTGATGCCTATTACATCAGATTACATGCCTACAGTATCGGGAATGGCTGCCCATTAGGCGAAAGCATGCCGTTCAACTGTACAGAATCTGCGGCCTGTCCAGAGTTTGATTCATATTATTGGTGTGTTCCTCTTACAATCTGCACCTGTCTAGCTAATACATGGTAACTGACACTCTTCAATACAAACAAGTAATTGGGTTTTGGAACCCACATCCTTCAGCCGAGTCATGCTACTGCATACCTAATATTCTATCATCTTTCTGAGGTTGTCAGTGGAATATGTGTTTTCTGTCCCTACCAGACCTCTAATACGATTAGGGAAAAGTATCATCTGAATCAGGGACATGTCATAACAACATCAGGAACACATTTAAATTATTAGAGCTATTAACCTGACACATTGACAGACTCAGAGAATATGAATTCATACACATTTTCTGAGGTAAATGATGTTTATAAGTCTTAATTGTTGTCATTATTCATTATGTGTAATTCATCACCTTTCCTCCAAATGTCACTAGTTTTAGAAGGGATTAAGTGGGGCAGAGTTAAAAATTGAGTCGAAATCAGGGATGTCTCTGGAAATCGGGGACAGTTCAGAAGTATGGTCCCTATTTGTTTCCCCAATGGTTTATGTCCTGTCCAGTGGATTTGCTCTTAGGGGCTGAGAGGTATGGGTGTCAGCTATACCCATTTCGGAATATTACTTACATCCCCCATCCAAGACCTGCACGCCTAGGCCCATAATTGCATACCCATAGTTCCCCCAAACACACCACTGCACACTGCCCACACTCCGTGTGTTGGGGCACATGTCTTACATTGTGTCGAACCATGGGTTATCAGGCTTGCACAACCTACTGGTCCATGTACGTCTACAACCTGGTTTGATGAAACATTACTGGGACTGACTTCGATGATCATTAATTTTTGGGTGTCCCACAAGGGACATCGATGTCTATGTTTCAAGATTAAATCTGGCAGGTCTCTCCCATTGGTAGTATCCTGCCGGTGGTCTGGGAAGCAGTGGTGTGTTTACTTTTATTGTGTGTCTGTATGTCTCACCGGCCTAGCTGGGGGGGTGGGGGGGTTGATGCTATGTGTTACACGCTTGTCAATTGGACCCCTCACCTCCATATGCACGGCCTGTGAACATATGTAACTCGTAACTGCTGTATCATATCCTCGCTATATATATATATATATATATATATATATATATATGTGTATATTTACAGTCATATATATATATATATATATATATATATATATATATATATATATATATATATATTACTATATACAGATATATCTGTATATGTATGCATACATGTATATATTTATATATTGCTGTCTATATATATATATATATATATATATATATATATATATATATATATATATCTAACAAGATATGGGTCTATGGATGTCTGCATAAGTGTTAGAAAAATATGTATTTGAACATGTATAAAGTGCTAGTTTAAAAGCAAATAGTATATAATGCATTTTATTCTATTTACAATATGGCAATAAGAATGATTTTACATATAATTGCTTGAAGCTTTGGAGCTGCAGTGTATTTGAACTCTGACCCTGGCAGTAGCCAGCTCAGCAAGCTTATGTTTTTCACTAATGATTATCTGCTGGGTCAGGAAAATTAAATGTATAAAGCATTGAATATTCTTATTCCTTCCTCTGAGATAATTGACCTTGTGAATGTATCAGAGATAAGACACAGCTGCTAAAAGTAAAAGTTGCAAGAAAGAAGTATATTGCAAGAGTGAACCGACTATTGTATTCAAGCTAGCCTGAGACCTTGGAAGAGTAACATTTACAGAAAGACATTATAACGAACCAGGTGCTTTGCAAGGCTGTATTATTCCCATGGGAAAACTTTTAAAATGTATAACATCAGCTTTTTCTTATGAATAGAATATTGTAGACCATAGTGATGTAGGTGCCCTGTGACTAACCACGTCAGTAAGGTGGGCACAGCCTGAATGTAAGACTATATAAAATTGTGTATTTCCTGCATCATGTCAGACAAAACTCTGTACTTGTATGGTTTTTTGCCTCCTGGTGTACACTAGTAAACTTTTGCATCTGAGCCTCCTGTGTTGTTATCATTTTTTTTTATTTAACAGTTTGGTCCTTCGGACTGGAATTCCCTTGGTAAGCTGCAGATCAGAGTGTCTCAGTGGTTGAATACTGCGCAGGAGAAGTTACCAAAAGGGTTCTTCTTGAAACACAAAGACCTCCGACTGAATTGTCATCTTGAGAGGCTGGCCACTTTCTGATCTGCGGCCAAAGAGCGGTCTCGAACTGGTCGACCCAGGAGGCTCAGGTAGGAAAATATTTGCCTTTTTTCTGTTTTAGATCAGGGACTAGGTTACAGTAAATGTCATTGTCAGAGATTTGTTATACAGATCAGGGACAAAAGGAAATTACTGTATATTTTGTCAGAGATCAGGGAAACAGAATAAGGTAGACAGTTATTCTAGATAAACTGTGTAAGGAACTGAAATACCACGTGGTGAAAAGGGTTACGTAACATTTTTTAGAATGGGAAATCAGTGCACTAAAATCGCGAGATCCGCCCTAACTGATGACAAAATATATGCAATTACAACGGGCTGATAATGTAAGGTATTATACAAAATGGGTTAATAAATACAGATTTGATGGTAAATTAAACAAGATTTCATTAGTTAAACTTTTAAAACAGCTTAAATCTGACGCAGAAGGTCAGGCAAAAAACAACAGCGATTAGGCATTCCTCAAGCACACAGGTGGATTGAGGAAGTAAACCAAGGGAACAGAAAACTAAAAATGCAAAACATTATTTTTAGACAAGGAGGATAATAATACAGTAATAGCGGCCCCTCCCCTCCGCCTCCAATGCCTTTTTCAGGATATGAATCAGGAGGACAAGCTGGTCCACCTCCACGTTATCCTGAAGTTACAAGAGTACTAAAACCATTTGTTAGAGATCCTATTGAAACTAGGTCCCGGACACGTAAAACACTAGGGGGCACAGACTTATATCAAATAGGGAAAAATACACTAGAAGAGAGTGAGGAAGAAATCTGTCCACTGATCGAGGTACCAAATCCTCAGGCAGGACAGGAAGGGCAGGACCCAACTCTTCTAGTATATAGACCATGGACACCGGAAGATATTCGAAAAGCTACAGAGGGAATCCCTCATCCAAAAGTTAATTACACAAAGTTTTTACAAGATTTACAAGGTATGAGACTAAGTTACCACTTGAATGGGGAAGAAGTAGAAAAGGTAGTTAGACAGATTGTGGGTCCAGACTGGCACATGATTTGTGGCACCTGGAATCCTCGTAATGCAGAGCTTAAACCACTCCCACATAGTGACGCAGAATTAGACAACAGAGTCAAAGGTCTTACAGACCGAATTTCTGAAAAATGGAAACCTAGAGCAGATTGGACTTGCATTAATCAATGCATACAGCAAGAGAATGAAACTGTAGATGGGTACTATGGTAGATTATTGGAATGTTTCAATAACCATAGTGGTATGGCTATTCCTGAAAATCAGACACATGATACCTCATATGAACAGCAACTGAAAAATGCATTTTTGAAAGGTTGCATTGCACCTATCAATAGCTTTATTACAAAGCATATGATAGATCATCGAACAAGTAGGCTACAAGCCTTACTTGAATATGCCAGACATGCTGAAAGACACTTTAATAGTAAAAAAAAAAGAAGACACAGGTCTTCACAGCTGAAGACGGAGCAGAGGTCTTTGTAGTACAGTCAGGTAAAAAGGGTAAGAAAAATACCCAGGGAAATGGACAATCTGACAAAAGGTCAGAAGATTTTGAAGAGAGAAAAAAGAAAGGTGAGTGCTTTAAGTGCGGCAAGAAAGGACATTTAGCAAGGGATTGCTGGCTAAATAAAAAGGTGACTACAGAAAATAAAGGTGATGAGGACTGACTATATGATAGTGATGAAAATCAGAAATCATCAGGGAAGGAAAGCAAACAAAGGGCAAATGTAAATGTAGTGGAAAGAACAGAGGAAGTGCAAGCAGATGTAGAGGATGAAGAAAGTGAAATTTTAGATTTGGCATTACTGAGCTTGGAGCTCTATTTGGCAGACACAAAACCGGAAGTTACACTTCTGGTGGAAGGAAGGGAAGTGAAATTGTTGTGTGACTCAGGAGCGTCATGAACTTTGATACACCCTTCAAAGTTACCAGAATATTCTGAATCACCTGACTATATATTAGTGAAAGCAGCAAATGGACAGCTATATAGGGAGCCACTCTCCCATGATATAGCAATAACTGACCCTGTTTCAGGTATGACTCAGAAAAGTAAAATTGTAGTTTCTGCAAAATGTCCAGTAAACTTACTGGGAAGAGATCTTATGCAGATATTTGGCATAGCGGTAGTTCCCACTATGCAGGGTATGGAAGCACAAAGACAAATGGATACTTTTGTGGTGCGACTGGAGGGTGAAACATTTTACTGGTACAGCCAGGACCTAGTTACGACTGGTCCAGGGGCAGTAACCGAAGAACTGATGAATGTAGCCATCAGTAAGGCCTCCTCCCTTGACACTGACCAACAGCATTTGTTACATTGTACTCTATACTACTGTAGCATGCCAGGACCTGATAAAGAATATGAGCAAGAGTTGTTCAAAAATCCTGCTAACAGATTAGTATTACGAACCTTGTATTGGGATACTGAGGGAAACAGTGTGGTAAGCTGTTCACTACCTCAGGAATTCATGACACTGTACAAATCTAATAGACTACCACATGTCAGCTTGACAAAGAATAAGGATGTGAGATCGGCAGACTTAGGAGAAAAAGTAACAAGATGGGAAAAACAAACTGATTTAGAATTATCAGAACAGGGAATACAAAAACAGAAATTGAATTGGCTAACACAGACACATCCAGCTGTACACTTACAAACTAGTGAAGACAGCTGATTAGCATTCTTATTAGAAGAAGAAGAAGAAGCCTTGTGTGATATACCAAACATTCTTTGGTCAACAGGTAAATCAGATGTAGGACTTATTCAAACAGCAGGACCAGTAACTATTACACCAAAATCAGCATTTAGACCACAAAAAAGACAATACCCCTTGAGGAAAGATGCAGAGCAAGGAATCAAGCCTATAATAGCAGCATTACTCAAGGAAGGAGTACTGGTAGAATCTCTTGATTCACCATGTAACACCCCTCTATTTCCTGTTAAAAAAGCAAATGGGGAATGACGGATGGTACAGGATTTACAAGCTGTAAACAATGCAATAATACCCAGAGCACATACGGTGCCAGACCCACACACTTTGTTGAATGATTTAAAACCACAACAAAAATATTTTACTGTGGTAGATATAAGCAATGCTTTCTTTTCAATACCTATACATCCTGATAGCCAGTATTGCTTTGCATTTACATTTCAGGGTAAAAGATATACCTATACTCGGCTACCGCAGGGATATTGTGAAAGTCCAACGATATTTGCACAAGAAATGGCAAGCAACCTGGCAGGGTTTACTCCACCAGGAGGTAGTCAGATTCTTCTTTATGTAGATGACATCTTGCTAGCAGCCCCTACCCAGCATCAATGCAGGGAAGATACGATAGCATTATTGAAATTTTTAGCAGCACAAGGACACAAAGTGATCAAAAGTAAGTTACAACTTTGGAGAAAACAGGTTAGATACCTAGGATATGTAATATCCAATGAAGGTAGAATATTAGACGAAGACAGAAAAACAGCGATTTTACAGGCACCCAAACCAGCAACCAAGAAGGAAATGATGTCCTTCTTGGGAACGACTAATTTTTGTCGAAGCTGGATATCAAACTATGCTTTAGAATCTGCTCCACTGGCTGATTTAATATATAAAACATCAATGGCAGCACAAGATGTATTACAATGGACACCTGAAGCAGAAGCAGCTTTCTGCAGACTAAAACAATTGATAGCTTCATCACTAGTTTTAGGACTTCCAAATTACCACAAAAGATTTTTTCAGACCGTAGATTGTAAGCAGGGATACATGACGTCAGTTTTGATGCAACAGCATGGGGATAAGCAACGCCCCATAGCTTACTATTCATCACAGTTAGATCCAGTGGCACGATCATTGCCTCACTGTGTGCAAGCAGTAGTCGCAGCTGCAATGGCAGTACAGGCTTCTGCCTCAGTAGTGTTGTTCCACCCTCTCACATTGATAGTGCCTCATGCAGTCGTGATAATTTTACTGCAAGAGAAAATAGCATATCTATCTCCTGCTAGACATCTTTCATGTATGACCATACTGATGAGCCAACCTCATATGGTAATTGAACGTTGTACAACATTAAATCCATCAACGTTACTTCCAACTCCTGTGGATGGCACACCACACAGTTGCCTGCAGGAAATTGAGCAAATAACTTTGCCCAGACAAGACCTTACTGATATGCCCTTGGATGATGCCGAGGTGACATTTTATGTGGACTGTTCATGCAGAAAGGGTCCTACAGGGAAAAATCTAGTAGGGTATGCGGTAGTCACAGATACAGAGATTTTAGAAGCCCAACCCTTACAGCATAACCTGTCTGCTCAAGCAGCAGAACTGATAGCCTTAACACAGGCTTGTACTCTAGCGAAAGATAAATGTGTGAACATATATACTGACAGTCAGTATGCTTTCTCTACAGTGCATGTTTTTGCACAACAATGGAAAAATAGGGGAATGATAACATCTACTGGCAAACCGATTAATCATGCGCAACTTATTTTAAACTTGTTAGATTCCATTCAGTTACCTACTAAGGTAGCTATTTGTAAATGTTTAGCTCATACAAAACAACAGGATGCAATTTCAAAAGGAAATGCAAAAGCTGATGCAGCTGCAAAGCAAGCAGCCTCAGACTCAGAAATGTTACTTTTAACCGAGGAATTACAACCCTCTGAGACTTTAGATTTAGAAATGTAAAAAACAATGCAGACATTAACTACAAAAGCTGAGAAACAAAAATGGGAGAAACGAGGTGCAATCCTCGAAAATGGACTGTATATCTCCAAAGAGAAAAAAACAATATTGCCGTCTAATTTATTTAGATATGCAGCTTTGTTGAGCCATGGGCAGTGCCATGTCTCAACAGGGGGGATGGTACAGTTAGTAAATCGAATATTCCAAACATATGGATTTATAAACTTCACACAAAAATTTTGTGCAGCATGCCATGTCTGTAATAAACATCATGCACAAGGAGCATTCAAACCCAAGAAAGGGAGTTTTCCTATACCACCATATCTGTTCCATACTATCTGTATGGATTTCATAGAACTGAACAAATGTGAAGGGAAAAAATACTGTTTAGTAAATATAGACATGTTTTCCAAATGGGTAGAAGCTTTTCCAACTAAAAATCTGGATGCAGCAACAGTGGCAAAGGCCCTAATAAAAAAAATAATTCCTAGATTTGGCATACCGGAAAGAATCTATAGTGACAATGGGACACATTTTGTGAATCAGACGATTCACCAACTTGGGAGATTCTTTGGGATCTCCTTGAAAAATCATTGTGTTTACCACCCACAGTCTGCAGGACTGGTGGAAAGGTACAATGGAATTTTAAAAAACAAATTGAGGAAGTTAGTAGACGATACACAGAAGAATTGGATTTGCTGTTTGCCTTTGGCACTGCTGAGCATGAGAACAGTTCCAAATGTAAAGGGTTTGACCCCCTCTAAAGTGATATTTGGAAGGGCATATTATGTGCCACAGTGGAAAGCTCTCATGCCTGCAGAATTAGAGGCTGACAGCTCATTAGCTAGTTATATGAAAAAACTGTTAACTAATAAAACTGTTTTGCAGTTGAACTCTTTTTCAGATAAAAGACAGACCAGACCGTTGGAAGCAGTGCTGACCCCAGGGTCCTGGGTTTGGTTGAAGGTCACGAAGAGGAAGAATTGGGCAAGTCCAAAGTGGGAAGGACCGTACCAGGTACTGTTGGCGACGCCTACTGCAGTCAAAGTTGCTGAAAGGTCGTCCTGGGTCCACCTGACGCACTGTAAACCGGTAAAGAATTTTCAGCTTGATAAACATTTTGTGACTGACACACAACAAAGGCAGGATGGCCAAGAGCGAAATGAGTAAAAACACAGATCAACCTTGAAGATATTGTTTAATCATATTGCTAACTATGCATTTATTGACTATGATTGTGATGACTTTCCTTTTGTTGTGGTTCTTCCTACATATAACCACACAAGTGAAAGTAGAGAAACGTGATGAACTGTCTATAGACTGGCATCCAAACTTTAACACATACCTAGCTATGAAGCGTGTATATGTAGAGACTATGAACATTTCAAATTGCTGGGTTTGTACTGCCATACCAACAGCATATGGAGGACTGTTGATGTCTGCTGTCCCCTTGGGGATAAATGAGACTTGGTAAAATTTGCTTTTTGATACAGGTTCTGTAAGATCACAGGACAAAATTGCATTGTATTTGCCTATTACACAGAGGGGAATTGTATGTTTTTATAAGAATGATACACTCCAAGTGGGTTGGAGTAACTGTAACATAACTGTATCTTATAAATGCTATATTAAAACTAAAGATAAAAGCACTATTTGTAACGAAATTATGATTCATATTTGAGCTTAATGAAAACAACATTAAGTGAAGTGCAGAGAAATCCTGTCTTGCATAAACAATTGTCTGTTATAGACAAGAAAATGTTTCATTCAGAACTAACGCATCAGTACCAAAGTAGAAAACTGTTATTTTATTTGTGGGAAAAAAGCATACAAATGGCTACCTGAGAATTGGTCCGCAGTTGTTTTTGGGTTATCTGGTTCCAGCTATAAGGCATACTGCAGAATTACCTCTAGGTAAGATACGAAATGTAAGAGATGTAGCCCGAAACCTGAAGATCCTATCGGAAAACCTGTAAATCCAATGGGAAAAATCAAGCTGGTTGGAAGAACCATCATTCCGTGAAAGATAAAGAAAAATTGACTCATATGGACTTGAGTGACAGTGTTATATCCTGGGCTGGGATATTTCCAGCATATGGAGCAGTCAAATCGATCTGGGAGTTGAGAAAACTGTCGAAGCTTCTCAAGTAATGAGTAACGAACTTTTCTGCTCTCGAACTAGTGACTGATGAACTGAATGCAATGAGAACTGTTGTGCTACAAAATCAATGGCTCTCGACTTCACCCTAGCGGCGAGAGGTGGTACTTGCGCTTATCAAAGAAGAATGCTGTGCATACATACCAGACAATCGACACGAGATTAATGACCACCTAGAGGTAATACAGCAGGTATCGGCCATGACTGAACCAGGCCCAAACCCACTGACGAACTTTTTCCAGAGTCTGTTTGGTGGGTGGGGTCTATCCTAATGAATATTTTGATTGCTATTTGTGTTGGTCTGCTCCTATTAGGAGCATGTGTCTGTTGTGGGATCCCCTGTATGAAAAGATTAGTCAAAGATTTTGTTGATATATCTGTAACTGAAACTTTGTACCAAGACATTGAATTGGAACTATTGATTCCAGATGAAACTTGTTCCGAAATATAAACTAAATGACTTGCCTAGTTAAAAGTCCTTGGAGGAGAAGGCTAGGAGACGATATAACATTGTTTATATTTCTGAATAGAATAAAAAGTATTAAAAGGGAGGAAAATGTTAGAAAAATATGTATTTGAACATGTATAAAGTGCTAGTTTAAAAGCAAATAGTATATAATGCATTTTATTCTATTTACAATATGGCAATAAGAATTTTACATATAATTGCTTGAAGCTTTGGAGCTGCAGTGTATTTGAACTCTGACCCTGGCAGTAGCCAGCTCAGCAAGCTTATGTTTTTCACTAATGATTATCTGCTGGGTCAGGAAAATTAAATGTATAAAGCATTGAATATTCTTATTCCTTCCTCTGAGATAATTGACCTTGTGAATGTATCAGAGATAAGACACAGCTGCTAAAAGTAAAAGTTGCAAGAAAGAAGTATATTGCAAGAGTGAACCGACTATTGTATTCAAGCTAGCCTGAGACCTTGGAAGAGTAACATTTACAGAAAGACATTATAACGAACCAGGTGCTTTGCAAGGCTGTATTATTCCCATGGGAAAACTTTTAAAATGTATAACATCAGCTTTTTCTTATGAATAGAATATTGTAGACCATAGTGATGTAGGTGCCCTGTGACTAACCACGTCAGTAAGGTGGGCACAGCCTGAATGTAAGACTATATAAAATTGTGTATTTCCTGCATCATGTCAGACAAAACTCTGTACTTGTATGGTTTTTTGCCTCCTGGTGTACACTAGTAAACTTTTGCATCTGAGCCTCCTGTGTTGTTATCATTTGTTTTTATTTAACAATAAGTATATATCTATGTGTGGGTATGTATATGTATTCTGTCTCTGTATGTATACATTTGTACTACGGAGAGGGTGAGGCTTATCTCTATCTTGCTATGGGTAGATATACACACACATACCTCTACATATATACATCTACATCTGGTTATTCCGTTCCTTGCCATATAGATTATACTTTGCTACAGTGGGACTCGTAGTGGGTGTGGCTGCTTGTTGGGCGATGCCTCTGCCCAATGAGCACATTTGCTTACATCCCTCAGGCTGTCCATATAGGCCCACATCAGCCAACACCTGCACACCTAGACCCATAAGTAGCTACCCATACTTCCCCCACCCGCAACTCCTCTACAGCACCCATCATTACTCTGAGTCCTGGTCGGTTCCAAAAACACCACCACACGCTGCCCACTCTCCACTTCATGGGACCCATTTCATACAATTGTCTTGACCCATGGGTCATCAGGCTTTCCCACCCTTGTATTCCAGGTATATATACACCCCAGCCAGAATGTTCAGTTTATCACCTTCTTTTGGTCTTGCCAATGTTTGGGGTGTCCTGCAAGGGACGCTCCTGTCAGTGTTCCAAGATTAGAATTCACGGGTGCACTGTGTACCCTCCCGGTTGTATCCTGCCTGTGGTCTGGGGAGCAGTGGCCTCTTTACATTGTTTGTGTGTATGTTTCCAGTGTCCGGCTGGGGGGGTGGAAGGTCATGCTATGTGTTTCATGTTTCTTGCTTGGGCCCCTCACTTCCATTGGCATAGCCTGTGAACATATGTCATTCTTGTGTGCTGTTTCCTATCATAGCTGTATATCTGTGTACATCTACGCACACACACACACACACACACACACACACACACACACACACACACACACACACACATATATATATATATGTATATATACGTATATGTCTGCAACCATATATATATATATATATATATAATTATATATATTTTTATATATATATATATATATATATATATATATATTTATATATATATCTATCTATATCTATATCTAATATATATATGTGTGTGTGTGTGTGTGTGTGTGTGTGTGTGTGCGTGTGTCTGTAAAGCAATGCATACCCTGCGCAAATGCACTTACACATGCTTACTGGTGTTTATATATGCTTAAACTTGCTTACTAGTGCCTTATTCATTATGACACTGACACTTCGCTCCAGTTAACTTTTAATTGTTATTTTGCAGGTTATACAGCAGACAGATGTCACAATATGTTCATGTACAGATTACCAATGTTAAATGGTATGTGATGCAGTGGGATTCGAAATGGGAATGTCTGTTCGTCAGGCAGTTGCTCTAACCAATACACTATTACTGTGCTGCTTCATTTGCATATATGCCCATATACCTATGGTTCCTGGTTCCCCAAACACCCACCCCAATGCCTCCCTAACACTGCAATTATCCATTCTCCAGTTGGATTTGCGATGTAGCCACACCACTACGCATTGGCCAGTCCCTACTCCTGTAGACCCATCCCATCGGTTGACTCACTCCACATATCCTCAATACTCCCAAACTTTTAGTCCACAAACATTGGTGACATGAGCGACCAAAAGGACAATATTCTCAATTTTTGGGTTGTCCCACATGGGACACGCATGTCTTTATGTCAAGATTAGACTCTATACTTCATTACATCTTTACTCCCATTAACATGACACTACAATAAATTAATAAGTATGACTATGTGGTAATGCACACGTTACACATGAGAGCCTAATTATGTACGTGTTCAGTGTATTTCTTTTACAAATAGACCGGTTTAGTAATTGGCGTTGCCATAGCAGGCAGATCACAGGAATGATTCCATGTGTGGGAAAGTCCTCACATTTGATTTTTTTCAGCACAGGACTGACTTCAGACATTGTACACACGTCTGCGTTTTAGCAGTTTCGTCCTTTCCCTCTTATGCACAACCTATTATTCTATCTACTGTTGAGGTTTGTAAGGGCACATTCATGCTATTTATGTCTGCAAGTGGAATAAATGTGTTACAGAGAATGTACTTCTACATATAGATGTCTGCATGTGTGTATGCATATATATACTTATAACAAACTTGCTGACCTCCACTGGGAGGTCCAATTAGAACCAGCCCATCCAACCCTGGCACACCTGGCTCCATAATTTCATACCCATAGTTCCTCCACCCCACTCGAGTTCAACATACATGCATACCATCCATTGTCCAGTTGTTATCGCAGCCATGACACACCTCCACACATTGCCCTCTCCCGAGTGTTAGGGGCCCTACATGTATGTTGTCCCAACCCATGTATTCTCAGGCTCTCCCACCATTTAGTCCTTGAACATACCTGCCCTTGCTTGTGTAATGGTCAGATGGCCAAATAGCCTATCAATTTTCTGGTAGTCCCACCAGGGACAATCCTGTGTGTGTAAAGTAGACTTAGCAGAGCAACAATGTTACTCCCAATGGTAATATCTTGCCTGTGGTGTGTGTAGCAGTGCTTTGCTCACTCCTGCCCAGCTTGATATGACATACGCTGACAGCGCTATATAATACTGGGGTTGCTGTTGATTCCCTTCTCATTCCTTTTATATGCTTTATTGTTACGTCATTCTTTCTTCATAGATATATATATATATATATATATATATATATATATATATATATATTATATTATATATCTGTACATACTTATATACATTTTCTATGCTGAGCAATGCTTAGACCCGTGCAAGCGCACACAGACTTGCTTACTGGTACCTATGTGTTTACTGCTGCTTATTTGTGCGTACACCTGCTTACTAGTGCCTTATTCATTATGACAGTGCCACTTTGCTTGAATTATATTTAAGTTAAATATCTCATGTGATACTCATGTCAGTTTACAGCAAAATGACATTCATTCCACATGGAAAATGATATATGCTATTGTTGGGCTCGAACCTTGAATGCCTGTTTGTTAGGCGGATGCTCTAAACACTACACTATTGACATTTATGTTAATTCCACATATTTTTCTCTATTTGAATGAATTTGATGTGTAAGCTATGCTCGGTGGAGTGCAGCGACGCACAAACACGCTGCTCTTTGCTTACACCTTCGATATTGCAGCAATTCAAATGTATAATAGGGACACGGGGAATCTAATTGTGAAAGTTCTGGGGACAGGGCTCAACATTCCACTACGCGCTTGTGTGTTTACTACTTCTATTTTATTTCACTGTTTGTGGACACTCTTGTATGCTTAGCGTACATTTCGGTATCCACGGACAACGAATTACTGACTTACTATTAGAGACGGGCTCTACTAGTAAGCATAGTAGGTTTTGCAACTGTCGGGGCATGTTTACGCCTCTGTAGAGCACTTATACACACCCCCTGCACTCGCACCCGTTTCCTGTGCATGTCGAGGGTGTGCTGGCACACCCTCATACATATTCATCTGTAGTGAGGACGCTCGGCACAAGGCTAAAACCGTCCTTGCGCCGGGCTTCTTGAATCCCGGAGACTATCTATATATACATATAGATATACAATGCCAATACGCAGTATGCAGTATCTTAAAATTCAGTACATGAGGGAGGATGAAAAGACAATATGTCAAAATACTTATAGCTGTCAAAAAATGAAACGGCTGCTAAAAATACATTCTAATATAGGACCAAAACCTTCCTACAGAACAATAATATGGGACCAAACAACTTCCTACAGGACAATAAATAACTACTTTTTAGACTTATAGAAAGCTAGAAAAGAATTCATGCATGGAAAAAAGAAAGGTGCAAGTAATACATATTGATATTTGCAATAAAAGTTAAAGGATATAGTAGTAGGAAAATTTAACTGAAATGTAATAACTCAGAAACTGATACATAGTAAAAGACCATCCTAAGGGCGATGGAAAAGAAAGTAATGATCCCAAAGAAAATATCAAGTCGAAGAAAGAGAAAATGGAAACACGCTTAAGAAACAAAGAGAAGAATAGATGAACTGATGAAGTAAATTCAGGATGGACAAAGTCCTTTATATAGTCCAAACATAATCTGATTACAAACTATTAAAAAACCTGGGCAACACTGTCCAACACAATTAACAAGCTCACGCTCTTAATCAGTCTTGGTCAGCATTCGAAGTTACTTGCTAAAACAAATCTCTCCTCAGTAACAAATAATAACTGTCTTTTTCATATTGGAAATGATTAAATGTAACTCCAGAGGTAAGATTGAACTGTTTTGTTCCTGAGGAGGGAGTTGTTTTGGCAAATACCTTTGTATGCTGACCAACCACCAGGTATTAATGTCTCTATAGCCTGTATACTGAAATATAAGCAACTGAATATATAAGCTAACTACGTATGTGTGGCCCACCCACTTTCTTTAAAGAAACAGTTGGTCAATCACTTGGTAGTTTAAGTTGTTAGTTATAGGAAGCAATAAAGCAATAAAAAATAACGTATTTAAAAACTATTTTTGACTAATCAGAAGTAATTTAGACTGGGAATTTGGTATAACGGTTTAAATATTTACCTTACAGACACAAAGTGCTGAGTCTGATTTTCACATGAGGTGACTGGCTAAGCTAAAACGACTCACAAGGGCAGTGTTAGCTTAGTACTAAACTGAACCTATACATGCACAATTAATTGGTGATCATTATCCCTAGTTTAATTCAAATAATAATACTGCTTTGAGTTGCTTTTACAGTTAATACCGATGATAGCAAACTCTTTTGTAATTTATAATGTTGTTTCATCTACTTGCAAAGAAGATGTCATATCAAACCCAACTATAAAATCTAACAGAGACTATATTTTACACCGAGTCAGCAGTGCATGAAAAAGATTAATTGTCTAAGTATAACAGATCTTTGTGGGCAAACTACAGGTAAATAATTTCATCTTGGACCTATTGCAAATAGCTGTGGACATTTTAATAAACTGTAACAAACTTCTCTAAAGGAAGATGTGCCCATCTCATATCTAAAACAAATAACAGGACTGGTTACTGAAAACTGCTTTTTGGAGTGAGTAGTTGTAAATGGACTGAATTTTCCAAGTTTATTCAAGTTATAAACAGCTGTAATTCCTAACAGTTATAATTCCTCTACTCAAGTAAAAAAAAGTGAGTCGGGCCATTTACATAGTTTTACCCAGAGTAAACATATTGTACCATTATTTTTAACTATACCAAAAAGTCCTTATTTAAAAAGTAATTTATAGCTGTCATTAATATATAAAACTGAACATGTTTTTGTTAATTAAATGCATAACTGACTAGTGACAGTTAAATGCATTGTAAAAAATAATGTACTACGTCACTAAACAATGGACTTTCAGTTTTATTTTCAAGTAATTTTAATCATATAATATTTATCACCCAATACTGAAAATGTCATATTGTTGTATTTAGAAAAATTACTTTTCATACATTAGAAAGTAACTTCTACAGACAAATATTCTTACATCAGTAATGATTTATAGATGTGCATGCAGTCTAGCAAAGTAATTTTCTGACTGCAGGAAAAGATTTTCCTTAGTACATAATATGGTGGTGTGTGTGTGTGTGTGTGTGTGTGTGTGTGTGTGTGTGTGTGTGTGTGTGTGTGTGTGTGTGTGTGTGTGTGTGTGTGTGCCATGACCATATCAAAGGTCAATCATTATATAAGTTATACATATAATTACATGAAACAACTGGCCAGAAGTGTGCCCTCACACCATTTGGTAAATGTGTTTATTAATTAAAAACAGTGCACACAGTGTTAGTTTAAAATCTTGTGATCAAATGTGTCAAAACTCATTACGATTATGTCATTAGTTAATTGTTACTTCTTAGTCAGATATTCCCCCGGATTTACGAAGCCTGTGATAGCATGCAGGATTACTTTAAGAGCTATATTCGGCAATATGGCCGATGTGAGATCCAGGAACGAGCTCCTGGGACGTGCGCGTGAGCTCTTAGGCTAATCCTGCACGGACCGAGTTCCTGTATGCAAATTACCCTCATTAGCAGGTGAAAATCATGCAAATGAGGGTAACATGCAATCCAGGAAGCTGGCAGACGTCCGTGCAGGACGAGTGCAGTGTGCAGAAATGTAGCCAAGTACAGTTCAGCAATCTACAAAATGGAGCTATGACAACTCCAAATAAAGGCTGCATATCATTGAGGAAGCATGCCAGTGTCCAAGTAGAAGGCCATTGGCATTGCAAATTGTAAAAAAAAATAAACAACTTGTAATTTTATTTTTGCCGATCTTGCCTGATTAAGCATAGGGCAGTGATGCACAAACGGGATCAGAGGGAAATTAATAAAATAAACCTAAAATAAGCATTCTAACTAAAATCAGTGTTCTGCCATGCAAGTCAATGGCAGTCAGAAGACAACCTGACCAGTGAGTAATGGTTGCTAAGGGGGGAGGCTCACTGTGGGACATGTAACTATGCATTAGCAGGCAATCCTATGCAAATGAGGGAAGGGTTAGTGAATCCCAGATTTTCCCAGGGTGTGAGGCAGGTCCCAAGAGTGTAAGAGTATAAATAGCTGGGTGCAAGACTAGAATATAGGTGACATCATGGGGGGGTGGTGTCAGGCATACTGTAAGTGGATTGGAGATCTGTGGCTCAGGATTGCTCCTAGCGTAGCACAGCTAAGCTAGGGGTGTGTTTAAACCTGCCTAGCACTCTTTACAAAGTGTAAGTGGGTGTGCGCACCACGCACCGGGTTTTACAGGAAGAAAAAGGAAGTTAAACCAGGAAAAAGCAGCTCCATGCACATTTGAGCACTCCATTTGTGTGGTGCCCACACGGGCCTAAACAGGGAGGCAATGGGAAGGGAAAACAGCAGTAGGAAGGTAATCAAGGAGACCTAGTTGAGCTGCCAGGTATAATGTACCAGAATCAGCTAATCACACAGGAAGCAGACCAGGCCAGCCCAGAACACCACTATAAACCAAGCAAACACCTATCCCCCTGGTTTTTCCACACTCTACACCACCAGTGTATACAAGTGGGGAAATTTTAAAATCAAACCTACAAAATGAGAAGGGCTGCAGTAGGCAACATAGAACAACATGTGCAAGAGGCTGAAGGTGGTGAGGATGTCAATGCTGCCGAGCAACCCACAGTGTGGAGTCAGAGAAGAGTGTACAGACCCAGGGTAGCCTACCAGGGGCTACATGAGCTGGAGATAGTGCAGCACTATAGGGTGGACAGAGACCTCCTACAGCAAATAAATCGTTGAGCTGTGCAGGCCACACCTGACACATCACACTGGCCAAGGGGAACCCATCTCAGTAGATACCAAGGTATGTGTAGGCCTAGGTATACTAGCCACAGGTACCTCCCAAACTACAACTGGGGATAACATGGGCATCTCACAGGCATCAGCATCCAGAGTATTCCACCAGTTCCTGGATGCCATGTCAGCATATGCCAGTGAGCACGTATATTTCCTCAACACATGTGAGGTGTTGACCTGCAATATGCGTCTCTTCCACCAAATAACTAACTACCCTGGGGTAGTGGGTGCTATAGACTGCATGCACTTACGCATCAAAGCACCATGCGGTGAGCAGGGTAGGGCCTACATCAACCGCAGGGGCATCCTCTCCATCAACTGCCAGGTCGTATGTGATGCCCAGGGCATTATACTGAATGTGTGTGCTGGCTACCCTGGAAGCTATGAAGATTCACACATATGGCAACTGATGCAGCTGTACCACAGATTTGCCATTGTGGACATCCCCTACGGTCATCTAGTGGGGGATGCTGGGTACCCACTGGAGTCGTGGCTGATGACACCAATCAGAAATACACACACACCTGAACAACAACGCCATAATGATGCACACGCACAGGCCAGACATATAATAGAGAATGCGTTTGGGATACTCAGGTCACGGTTCCGGTGTCTGGACACATCCAGGGAAGCCCTGCAGTATTCACCAGCTACATGTACCCAAGTAGTAATGGTATATGCTATGCTACACAATATGATCCTGTGGAAACAGCTGCAGCAGGAACAGCATGGGGCAGGGCCACACAGCCCCCCACCAATGCCAAGGCCTGTACAGGTACAAAGTGACTTGGAGGAGGAACTACCTGAGCCTGCCCTAGTATGCCCTGGCAAAGAGGCAATGCATAGCATATGCACTGACACAGTATGGCCCCAGGGAATGACACCTCTCTCTGACTCGCACAGACAGTAAAAGGGATGCCAAACATAACACTACATGTGCCTAACCATGTATAGGGAGTGTACTATGTGCATCAGACATAGGCAGCCCTCCAGCACCATCCTCAAGTCCGGCACACCCTCAAGGTAAGTCAATCAACCAACCAATTGTCAAATGGAGTAGAATGTGTTTTTACCTGTAGCTATGATATGAATGTGAATATGCAAGGGAATTGGGTGGCCAGATGTCAAGGCAGCAGAGAGTAGACACCCATAGTGGCAGCATGAGATCTGTAACACATACTGGAGTCACCATAATAGCCAGTACTACACAGGATGACAAAACCTGCTGCAGGAAATGGCCTGAGCAACAGGGGTGTCCATAAGTGCCACACATACCAGTCAGGATGGATCACATACCCAGTAACAGTCTCAGCCAGCAGGACAGGTGAAGGCAAACACAAACAAATGCTGTACCATGGCCTCAGAATGTGCCCTATGGTTAACCCCTCCCCCAGGTCTACACAGACAGACCACAGCAGGCCAGGCAGTTGAATGTAAGTTGTGAAGGTTAGGAAGTCAGACACTAATAGGTAAGTAAACAAAAATAGGATCTGTGCTGCACTGGTAAGCCCTAGCCAGCAGGATAGGTAAGACTACAGACTGAAATGGAGTACCTGACTTACCAGTACAGTCCTTGCAAATGTGTACAAGTGTCAGGTGCACCCCCCATCCAATGTACACATAGAGTAACAGTCAGGTGTGCCCCCCTACTCCTGTGTAGCACAGTAGAAACAGTCAGTTGTATCCCCCCGCTATGCAGAAATGGAGCAACAGTCAATGGCAAATGACTGATGGCTACCCTGCAGACACAGCATGCTACCTTTTGGTGTACAACAAAAGGTCAGCACCACAGTACAAACAACTTGGATGTGGTCCACACATGCAGCACAGATGGCCATACTGGGCATGCTCACACACTTAAACACATGAAGGCCATGTCTGCAAACACCAGTAGACCAGACATATCTGGAAGTTGCAGTTCTCAGTGTGAACACATGTCAGTATGCACCACTCCTGCCTTGCCCACACAGTGGATAGGAATGCAGACAAATATGTAAGGAAAACACACTATAATAAACCACAGGCACACAGACATATATGTGTGGAAGAGGGTGACTGTGACAAGGAGCCATGCAGGCCTATCCCAACTGGCACAAAGCCTAAGGGCCCCCAACACATGAGGTGCAGATGTAACCCACTGCGGATACTAGCCACCAGTACCTGTCAGCATGACAGACTATGTGGTGTACGTGCCAGCTGTGCAACAAGACTGTACAAGGAAGCAGCCATCTAGTAGCTGTATACATACACCTGTGACATATGACCCCATGTGTGCCTGCATGTGGCATGTCAACCCCTACATGAATGGGCCTATGCACACACTGCCCTACCCATAGCAGTAGTATGACAAGTCTGCTGAGGTCATCCAATGTGAATTACACCTTTGGGAGAGCTATAGCTCAGTAAAATGCATGGCGCGTCCCATAACTGCATACTGCTGTAGTGACAGAGTAGTTAGGTAGTAGTACTAACCCCAGACCTGTCAATTGTGTGAGTGTGTGTTTGTGTGTGTGCCTGTCTGCCTCTGATTGTGTAGAATGAAATGCTTGTTAGGCTACTCACACTCCGTGCAATACATATATTCAACTTTGGCAAGGCTGCTGATGTCACTCACCTAGAAGTACACCTCTGGGAACATGATAGCCCCTGTAATTGTTGTGGTGCATCCTGCAACTGCATACTGCTGTAGTGTGATAAACTAGTTAGGTAGGTGTTCGAACCCCAGCCCTGGCAACTTTGTTTGTGAGTCTGTGTGTGTCTGACTGGGTAGAGAGCAATCCTTTTTAGGCTACCCACACTCCATACAATGCAAATACACTACTTTGCCAAGGCTACTGATGTCACTCATCCAGAAGTACACCTCTGGGAAGTTGATAGCCCCGTAATCACTGTGGTGTGTCCTGTAACTGTGTACTGCTGTAGTGTGATAAACTAACTAGGGAGGTGTTTGAACCCCAGCCCTGGCAACTGTGTGTGTGTCTGATTGGGTTGAGAGCAATGCTTTTTAGGCTACTCGCACTCCATACAATACAAATACACTACTTTGCCAAGGCTGCTGATGTCACTCATCTAGAAGTACACCTCTGGGAAGCTGATAGCCCAGTAATCGCTGTAGAGTGTTCTGTAACTGTGTAGTGTGATAAACTAGTTAGGTAGGTGTTTGAACCCCATCCCTGGCAATTGTGTGTGTCTGACTGGGTAGAGAGCAATCCTTTTTAGGCTATTCACACTCCATACAATACAAATACACTACTTTGCCAAGGCTGCTGATGTCACTCATCTAGAAGTACACCTCTGGGAAATTGATAGCCCAGTAATTGCTGTAGCACATTCTGTAACTGAGTACTGCTGTAGTGTGATTTAGAATGGTGGTAGTGTTCCATCTCCATCCATGCCAGTTCTGGATGTGATGTGTGTGTCTCAGTGTCTGTGTATGGAGCAATACATTATAGGCTACTCACTCGCAGTATATTACAAATTCCCTACTTTGTTAGTCCTGCTGATGTCATTAATTGTAAAATACACCTTTGGGGAAGCTGAACTTCAGTAATGTCTGTGGTGTGTAATATAACTGTGTAGTGGTGTAGTGTAGTAAACCAGCTAAGTAGGGGTTTTACTCCCAGACATGACAGGTGTGTATGCTTGTAACTCGTATCCTGTGTAGAGGTGGTTGTGAGTCTGTGATACCTGTGGGCAATGTGGAGGGGTTTTGTTAATTTCATTTATGGTGGCCCTACTATATATCACAATGTCAACCATACAGGGATAATAGATGTAAATGGCTGAGAGGCTGGGGTGCAAAGCCATACCCACACATGTGACATCAAGGCCTACCAATCACAGTTAGCAACCCCTCTGTGCCTTCACATGTGACTCACAATGCACATACCATGCCTGACAACATGGCCTATATGGACAGATGACACTGACATCAGGAAATGCTGTTAGCATGCTGTCAATGTCTATGCAGGGTAAATCTGCTGACCAGTGCCACTCCCTGCCACACATGGGCAAGACTGGCACATCTGATGATAAGTTGTGTTTACAGTATGGGCCAGATACCCAAGGTACAGTTACACATGTCACTGTACATGCATGTGGGAGGTGTGCACATCCTAGACACCATCCAAGTCATGGACTAGGGAACACATACATGGCAAGTGATGCACAGCATTGGCCACACACAATGGTCACCCAGGTGCCTTGAAGACGGATGCAATATCCACCTGTGCAGACAAATGCAGAAGCTACAGGCCTGTGCCACAATGCAGACCATTGTCATGTGGGCTGATGTCAAGGTATAGACATCGCCTACCCTTATATAGCCTGCTGGCACTGTTGGCCAAGACACACCCATGCAGACATGCACCCATGCATGTCTGAACTGGATCCTGTGTGTTCGTGTGTGTGTTGTATGGTGCGGATGTCCACATCCACATGCGCTACACCCCCCAGGGCACAGTGAAGCATGCCGCCTTATGTCTGACACCCCTTCATACTCACTGCACATATGACCTCCGTATCACCCGTTTTGGTGTATGTGTTCTCTGCACATTGATGTGTTGTGGCAATCCCATTAGTGATGGGTTTCACTCCTGGCCCTGCCAAGTGTGTTAATGTGTGTGCATCCCTGTGTGAGTGTGCCTGTGTTGATGCTGGCATCTGTTCATGCAGACAGGCATGTGTATGTCACCTACTGTATACCTACCATATCCCTGTTGCAGATGTCACTCACCATCACATATATGCTCTGAGTGGTCCCCACCAGATAACCCATGTGGCACATCCAATAACAGCATCGAACTGTGATAGCACTACATAGCTGTTGGGTGTTTTATACCCTGTGCTGGTAGGTGTGTTACACAAACATGCATTGGATTTACCCTCCCACCCCTCCCTGACATGTATTCACCTCTGTCTGCCTCCCCCACTCCCTCTCTGGTGGCTGTGGAAGCCCACACCTGCATTGCTTAGGCAGCAGCATGTGTATTTAATGTGATGCTCATGATCAGCTGATGGTCTCTGCATGAATTGCAGGCCTTCCCTAGCTGATTGCATGTGGAACAGGTGTGGTAACATTCCCATAGCCAATTGCATTGGCCCATGTCTGTCACTGTGAGCAGGAGCTAGAACTGTTGTTTGGCAAACAGCATTTCAGATGGGTTGGGGATTTGCCTCTAACAACATACACTGTGGGAAGAGGGCAACAAACAGGAGGGGGATGTGCCTGACCTGACTATGAACTGTAAGTGCTGCTATACTGCATGTGGAGTAATGTTGGATTAACAGTGTTTGTCTGGATATGCCTGTCATACATGTTGCAATACCTGCCATGTCAGTTCCATGTATATCAGGAATCCCAATCTGCAGGCTCATCTGCAGACTCGGCAGTGTTGTGCCTTTGGTGTCATGTGTTAGCCACAATGCATCTATCTGTGGAATGCAGAATATACTGTGAGGATTGAAGTCTGTTGATGGTGAAGGCCATGACAGTTACTGACTACATATCCCTCATTGGACATATGTTGCAACAAACCCTGTTACAATGGTAGATTAATGAGGGTATCACAGCAACATGTCTATACTGGCCCTGTGTATGCGCTGTCAGACACACCTCTGTCAACCTTTGTACATATGTCGTGCATGAAGTGGTACATATGTGCTGTACACTGCAAATAGTGTCAGCATATCTGATAACAAGCCAGTGATATATGGGTGCTACACATGTCATGTACAGTAGGGGTTACACTTAATGCCATACCCTGGAAATCCTGTGGATGTTTGTACAGTACTGAGGTCTCTGTAGTGATGGTGAATGTTGGCAGTGTGTGTATTGTTAATATGTACTGTGACCTGTGTACAGACTGTGGTAGATGTCATTGTTCTAGCTCCCCTTCTATATGTTGTTACATGCTGCCTCACTGTATGGTACCATATTACCTTACATGTGTGCAGGGCCATACACACACATGTTGCATACCACATACAGCCATCAGACCAGACTGTGTTGCAGCCCAGTATATGTAGGGTCATGCTGTGAGTGGCACATATGAGGATGGTGTAGGACAGATAGTCCATAGTTTCATAGTTTCATAGTTTCATAGTATAGTACTAGGCTATCTGCCCTGGGGCATTTGTAAGCCTAGCCATAGTGACGTGGCTTTTGTCACCCCATGAAATGGTACAAAAATGTACAGAATAAATCTAGAATACTGTGCCTCTGTCTAGTAGTGACACAATGAAGGTGCCCTTATATAATAGAATTATTTTACTGTGCCCCTGTCTAGCAGTGACACAGATGTGACCCCTGGGGTAAACTTACGATCTCCCATCCACTCATCAAGATTTCTCTTGAAGAGAGTCAGTGAGGGGCTCTGCCTAATATGAACTGGGATACTGTTCCAAAGCATGGGAAGCCTCTGGGTTATGAATCTATCCCTCCAGCATGTCCTATTCTTACTTGTGCCGAGGTTTAAGTCTTTAGCTCTCGTGGTCCTGATGGATTTGGATTTTTTGAGGTGGAGCATGTCCATCAGATCCTGATTGGACATGGCCTTGTACATCAGGCAGAGATCACCTCTGAGCAGGCGGTATGCTACTGAATAGAGCTGAAGTTTCTTTAGTCTGGCAGAATAAGACATATGTTGGAGACCCTTGATCCTTTTGGTGAGGTACTTTTGTGGTCTCTCCAGCTGTTGCAAATGCCAGGTGAGGTACATACCAAATGGGGCATTGTACTCAATCATGGGTCTGATGAGGGAGGAATATAGGGGTACAATGACATCCTTGGATCTGGATGTGAATCCCTTCATGATGAGGTGTGCACGGTAGAATGTTTTTCTAACCACTTTGGCAACGTGGGTGTCAAATGAGAGGTCGCTGTCTACTTGGGTCCCTAGGTCTCTGATTACTTTTTCTGTACTCAGTGGGTTGCTGTCTATGTGATAATTTGTGGGTACTTTGTTTTTTCCAAAAGGGATGACTATACATTTTTTGGCATTTAGTTTAAGGCCGTGACTATGGCACCAGTTGTTCGTTTCAGTGAGGCCTTTTTGTAGGATGTGTGTGTCTGCTGGTGTATTGACTATGGCGCCTAGTTTGCAGTCATCTGCGAACTTTGTCAGCCACAGCCCTGCCATGTTTGCTTTAACATCTGAGAAATAAATGCCGAACAAGAGGGGTCCCAGGACAGATCCCTGTGGGACACCACTTGTGACTGGCTTTGAGTCTGACATTGCTCTAGCAATTTTAACTTTATGGGTTCTGTCCTTTAGCCAGTTTGCAACCCATCTAGTGACATAAGGGTTTACTTTTAAGCTGTTTAGCTTATCTATGATGCCTGAGTGGGGTATTGTGTCGAAGGCCTTAGCCAAGTCCAGGTATGCTGTATGGACTGCTTTACCCTCATCAATGGCTCTAGTGACTGTTTCAAAAAAGTCAACCAGGTTTAAAAGGCAGGATCTGCCCTTTACAAAGCCGAACTGGGTGGGGTCAAGTGTCTGTAAGTTCCCTATGTCTCTGTTTATGAGTTCCATAATGATTCTTTCCATAGCTTTGCAGACCAGGCTAGTCAAGCTTATGGGGCGGTAGTTTCCAGGGTCTATAGAGGCACCCCCCTTGTGGAGTGGGACCACTGTTGCTGTACGCCAGTGTTCAGGTACATATCCCGAAGTAAGGCTAAGGTTAAATAGCATTTTTATGTGTGGGTTTAGCTCCTCTTGGAGTTCATTAACACGCACCCTGGGATACCGCCAGGTTCCATTGATGCTGTTTTTGCTTTGTTTAGGCGGTTCTCACTTGGACATCTGAGATGACAGGGAGATTACATTCAGCTGGGATAAGTATTTCTTCTTTTGGGGTGAAGGAGGGAGAAATTTGCACTGAACCTGTCAGTCAGAATGTTAGCAATATCTGTGGGTTCAGTGTATTTTTGTTGTTGTGAACCAACTCTGAGCATATCTGAGGGTTTCCTCCAGGTTTCTAACATAGCTGAAGAAGGCTTTGTGGTTATCTTTAGTGTCCTTAGCGATTTTTCTCTCAAAGTTTGCCCTGGATGTTTTATGAGAGAATGTAGTTTTCTGCTAATGTTGATCAGAGATGTCCCTTCATGGGATTTCACTCTGACGCAGTAGCTTCCTTCTTTGTTATACAATTTGTTTATGGCTGAGGTCCACCAGACAGGACACTTACATTTGGTGGAGAGGGACTTGGATTTGTTTGGGATTGCATGATCCATGCATTCTTGGAGATGTCCATAGAAAGCATTTGTGAAGGATTCGCATTGTGGGATGTGGTATCCACTGGCACAGTGGGCTTAAAGGATACCATCTCAGTCTTAAGAAGAGTGAAGTCTGCTTTTGAGAAGTTTTTCACTGTGGTCTTTTGTGCTGGGGGTGGAGGTGGGATATGTATATCCAGGGTGATTAGTTTGTGGTCAGATCTCACTAGTGAGGGTATACTTCGGTGTGGAGCATTTTGTCCCCATGTTTGTGATGATCAGGTCTAGTATATTATCTCCCCTAGTGGGAGAGGTGACTAGTTGTTCCAGTGCATTTGAATTTATGAATTCCAGGAACCTTTGGGCTAGGGTATTAGGGCTAGAATAATGTACCCAATCTATGTTTGGGTAGTTGAAGTCTCCCAGTATGATGGTATTTTGTGATACATTCATATCCTCCAATGTCTTCAGGAAGGCTGAGTGGGGTTCTTGAGATTAGGAGGGTGGTCTGTAACATGCTACCAGTTGTACAGCAGTTTTGCCTATGGTTAGTTGCGCCTGTATGGTCTCTGATGCTTCATGTGTTGCTACTAACCTGGAGGTGTGGGTGTCCTTTATGAATATGGACACTCCCCCTCCCTTTGTGGTTCGGCCCGGTTTTGGGGTCAAAAGCATGATGAGGTATAGCCTGGTAGCTGGGGTGCTCTCAGGAGCCTTGAACCAGGTTTCAGTTACTGCACAGACGTCGATGTTCTCCATGCTGAGGAGTGCATCAAGTGCCTGCATCTTGAGATTTAGACTTTTGGCGTTGAGCAGCATTACCCTTAGTTTTTTTCCATTTTTATTTGTAAGGAGGTGGGTTTGTCTTTTGAGCCTTGCCTAAAAAAGGCACTATGGGGGTGGCAAGAGCCTTAGCCAATATCCGGAAGCCCAGTGGTGACAGGTGTAAGCCATCCCTTGCGAGGCAGCGTGGCTTGTCCAACATATCATCCCAGGCAGACAGACATTGAATCCCCTTAGAATGACACCAGTACTTGAGCCAATTGTTAAAGCTGATCATCTTGTCTTTGTATTGTGGTATCATTCTTGGTGAGGGCAAGTTGCTGCTCAGGGTCAGGGCCATACCAGCCTGGGCTACATAATTGGAGAGCTCCTCTATGTCTCTTTTCATGTAGTCCAGGGAGGTACATCTCAGGTCATTCACACCAGCATGGACAATGATGGAGTCATATTTGTACTTGCTTTGGAGTGACCTGAGTGCGTGTGTTATGTGGCGGATCCTAGCTCCCAATAGACAGCTCACAGTCACCTTCTCCTTGTTCAGCCTGGTCAGTGGGACATCAGTGTGTCTGACTATGGAGTCACCTATTACTAGTGTATCAGGCAAGGTGTTTGGCCTTAAGGGCTGCGATTTGTTTTGAGGTGGTGGATTTTTGGATGTCTGCTTTGGGAGCCTCTGTTGTTTTGGTAAGTTTTTTATTAGAGCCTCCGAGTATGTCTTTGTGTTTTTATGTGTTTGGTTTGCAGTTGTGGTAGGTCTATGTGGGACTGGGATTGTTGTGTGTGTGGTTGCCATCTCCTCCTGTCTGGTCATGCCAGCCCTGAGTTGAGAGAGTTCAGCCTCCAGTTTGGCTATATAGTTGCATCTCTCACATGTATATGCTAGCATGCGATATGTGGCTGTGACTGTGTTCACATTGGTTATGCACTGTCACACAGGTGTATCCTACCCTGTGCTGTGATATGGCTGTCGAGCCTGCTATATATGCAGGTACTATACCATGATAACCTTAGGATGTCTGTCAGTAGCCAATGGCACACATGTTATGAGCAGATGTCACCTTCCACACACACCATGTCTGTGACAACAATCCCAATGACAGTAGCAAATGTCTAATAATATACCAGCTATACATACCAGACATCCCCCTGCACTACTACATTGGGACTATAGGGGCTGGGGTAGGGCTACACTCCATGTCCAGGACATATGGTAGGATGATATGGACATGTACGTATCCAGATAGCCATATATATATATATATATATATATATATATATATATATATATATATATATATATATATATATATATATATATATGAGTACACATGTGTAGTACTTCCAATTACCACTGTCATGGCAACCACCCACTATGAATCCCTACATAATGTGGGCATATTCCCTGTACATTCCCTGTGTGATGGACACCCTTCCTGTGTGTGGGAATCAATGTTACAGACAGCAGGTAGCAATACCTCTTACAGGAGAACCTGCACACTCAGGGCAGCCACATATATGTAGGAGGATCAGGACATACAGACAGACTGTGAGTAGAGTGGTGTTATGCTTTGCATAGTACTGGTCTTACAGTGTATGTGTGTGTGTGTGTGTGTGTGTGTGTGTGTGTGTGTGTGTGTGTGTGTGTGTGTGTGTACATACTAGTTTACCTTGGACTACAGTCTGTCTGCATAGCTCAATACTGTGGGCCATCCTCTAGCTGGACAGAGGTGTTCCTATCATGTGTTGTCTGTCCACCACACAGGTCCTGTGTTGGATATTACACTGGCAGTGTCTGTGTTGCATGCTAGCAGTACATGGCTATATCCATTTGTGTACCTGTTGTCATATTCCTGCATAAGGGTATGTTGCAACACATCCTGTAACACCAGCATGTTCTAGGGTGTGTTACTGCAATATTGTGGGTATAGCCCTGTGTTCCTGCCTTTGTCCTCCACATATATGGCAGCCATTGTCCTGCTGTGATACAGGTATGGGTTATTTGGTAATGGCCTATCATTCACCACTGCTAGCATTCCTACTATCATCCCAGTCATAGCGTGGACACCCACAACATTTGATGGCCAGGGACAGATACATTGACATTACCACAAGTAATGAATGACCCATAGACCTTGACTACAGGGTGTAATTGGAGGCTGCTGAACTACATCTGATATTGTTGACTGTTATGTATCATGCAGGCAAATCCATTGTCAACTGTTGTACAAATTGAAGGGCTTAGCCTGGACACCATAGTATGATATATATCCGCACTGTCTGCATCGTCTGTTTTGTGTGGGCCTTGCATCCATCACTGGTTATATACATCAACATCCATGTGCTATCAGTAATGGCATACATTATTGTATGGTACACAAATAAACGTTGTCTGTGTATACATACCTGTGTGTCGTGTCATGTCCTTTGAATTGTGAGTGGCTATATGTGCAATATAAGTATCCCCTTTATGGGGCTCGTTGCGACACCACACATGTTACAGGTACTGGTTACAGGGCTTGTGGCTGGGGATATACATTGCACCCAGTACATCCACACTACTGCTACACATGTATGGCTACTAATACCCTTTGTCTGTGTATATGTGTATGCAATAAATAACACAACGCTGAGCAAAAAACGACCTTTATATCACAAACACAAAGCTTTCAGGTATTACACCCTTTTTCAATGCTTTGTTCTCTTAAAAACAGCATTTAAATAGGAGCCATAAACCACATGACACACAGCCCAAATGTCATGTGATAGAATTAACTTAATAGAATGCATCAATCTAAAAATCAGTACTAAAAATCAATACATAACAGTAATACATAAAATTATGTCAATATATTAGTTAGAAATTAGTTAAAATATACAAAATTACATTCAAAGTCATACTTTAACTTTGTGTGCTGTAATTTAGTCAAAACAGGTTTTAAAGAGACAGAATGGAGATTAAAAGAACGCATAATAGAACACAAGTCTGAAATTAGAAGAGCCTGTGGAAATAATGCACTGTTTAAGCACATTAGTACACATGGTTTAGGTCATAGATTTAAATTTAGAGTAATTGATGCTGTTACACTATCTGCTAGAGGAGGTGATATTGGAAATTTATTAGAGGTCAGAGAATTTAAATGGATCATTAGATTCTCAGCAGATCAACATCCAGGTTTGAATTCTTCTGTCTCTTTAAAACCTGTTTTGACTAAATTACAGCGCACAAAGTTAAAGTAAGACTTTGAATGTAATTTTGTATATTTTAACTAATTTCTAACTAATATATTGACATAATTTTATGTATTACTGTTATGTATTGATTTTTAGTATTGATTTTTAGATTGATGCATGCTATTAAGTTAATTCTATCACATGACATTTGGGCTGTATGTCATGTGGTTTATGGCTCCTATTTAAATGCTGTTTTTAAGAGAACCTGTGTTAAAGCATTGAAAAAGGGTGTAATACCTGAAAGCTTTGTGTTTGTGATATAAAGGTCGTTTTTTGCTCAGCGTTGTGTTATTTATTGGATTTATCTTTACAGCGGTGTGTGTATATGTGTATGCACCCATGTATCCTATATATATATATATATATATATATATATATATATATATATATATATATATATATATATATATATGCACATGATTGTCAATGTATGGATGTGTGTGCATATCTGTACTGTTGTAATGTGTAGCCCTTCAACATAGTACATTCCCTTCGGTGCAATGGCGTATCTGCATGATATATTACAGATATTGGCCTGACATGTACAGTTGACCTGGATAACTGTTGGAGCACTGTAACTGTGTTGTGGTGGGTTTTGCTGTCAAGTACCTCATGTGCTGGATATTGGTTTGCATAGCATATCCGTTAGGGCTGGGGGGGTGTTACATTGCAGTAATTACCAGGTGTCCCTCATGTGTTTCCCCACCCCCATTTACTGTGCTCATGGTCTGTTATGTAGTATGGAGTGGGCCAGGAGTCCATTTCCATGTGGAAATATTATACATGTCTATCTGTATATACATATATATATATATATTTTTTTTTATGTATATCTGCACAAGTACATATGTTACATCATATAGAGGGATAGAACTGGGCATTGATATAGCTTTAGCTATGTATATGTATTCATATATATGTATATGTATATATATATATATATATATATATATATATATGGTTCTACCTGACATAGCCGAAACCACACAACACCGACAACCACATCACCGACACCACATATTCGACAGTCCATAAACACGAAACCACACATAACCGACAACGAAATAACCGACGGTACACAAACACGAAACCCCATACACTGCACACACCACAAGGCGAATTATTAAAAACAAAACACATGCCCATTGCTCAAACCACACACACAACACAAGCACACCAAAATCCTTATAAGCCCACACTAAACCTACCCTAACCCTAAGGTCCGTCACTATCGCACACACTCCTAACCCTAACTCACTTAACCCCCTAACCCTAACTCACTTAACCCACCCCTATCGCCCCTAACCCTAACTCACTTAACCCACCCCTATCGCCTCCCTAACCCTAACTCACTTAACCCACCCCTATCCCCACAGACCAATCTCCACACTTACTTGCCTCGCACCCTAACGTCGGTCACTACCGCATACTCACACAGCCTTTCCCCATGTCGGCATCCTCGGCGTTGGTGTTGTCATCCGTCGTGTCGGTCTTCTGCATTGTCGATGTTCTGCAACTCGCGAAGGCCGGTCTTCTTAGTTTGATCTTCTGGAGACCCGCTGTCGGTCTTCTGCGCTGTCGACGAAGTCAGGTAGAACCATATATATATATATATATATATATATATATATGTGTGTGTGTGTGTGTGTGTGTGTATGTATATATATATATATATATATATATATATATATATATACATATTAATCTATCTCTGTATGATTGCAGTTAGATGGTTATTTGTGAGTCATACATACACATATATATACCTATGGCTGTCTATCTCTCTACATTAACAGATGTATAGCTGTCCATATGTGCATGCATGTTCAGCCTATATGTGTGGCCTGTACCTCATTCTCTTGGCAATTGACATGGATGACCTTAGGACTGAGGTCAGTCATTCGTGCAGACATGTACGTGTTTCAGACGTATCATCTCCAGCAATATATGTGTTCTACCGCATATAACTGTGTAACTTGCAATGTTTAAAGTGTATTAGAGCAGGATATGACAGATATCCCTATATGTACCCACATTATGGTGCACTAGGTCCGTGATTCATGCATTAAGAGGTTGTGTGGTGTGTTATTACTACATTCCCTGTGCTGTTGACTGATTGTGTTTGATGATATGTATGTGGAATGAGTGGTTATTTACATCTGTCATGGTTTACTAGAAAATCACGTAGTGTATGATGTGCAGCATCCCAGGTGTGGGCCTTCCACAGACTATATATTGTGTTTCAGGGCAGAACACCAGCTGTCGGATACAGAGTGAGTTAGGAACATTTGAGTGGTTGTACGCGGGTGTGCATGTATGCGCAGAGCTAAGAAATGCTAAGCTCGGGTTGCATTACCTTACACTCAGCTAGCATCTACTTAGCTCAATCTATGTAGGCAATGCTTACCTCCACACGAATATATGTACACACACTTACAACTGCGTATCTATGCATATTTACTGCTGTTATGCGCTTACACATACTTACTAGTGCCTTAGTCAGTATGACACTTCACATGTGCATTTAAGGCAGCACTCCTTTGCAAATATAAATGTTACTTAATAGGTTATACAGCACAACAAAGTTAACATACAGATATCACATGGAAAATAGGATGTGCTGCAGTGGGACTTGATCCGGGAATGAGTGCTCATTAGGCGGATGCTCTGGCCACTACACTATTGCTGTTTTGTTTCGTTTGCATATGTTTACCATAATGACATACCCATGTTCCCTTCCCCCAGCCCTAGAGCTCCACGTACACAGCATCCATTCATTCCCCGGTTGCTAGCCGTGCCAGACTACACCACCACACATTTCCCTCTCTGCACGTCTTGGTACACCTCCAGTATACTGTCCCCACCAAAGCGTCTGCAGGCTCTTCATCCATTTAGTCCATGTATGTACCAGCCTTCCCCTGATCCTCCTCCAATATTGGTGGTGACATCGATGTGTCCCACAACTGTTGGTTCATCCTGCCAGGGACGGACCTCTTGCTGCATCAAGAGTAGACCTAGCTGGTCTACAGTGTTTCTCCCACTGGTAGCATCCTGCCAGGGTATTGTGTAGCAGTGGTTTGCTCACACACCTGGCCAGCCCCATCTCCCAGTTCCACGGTACCAACACCCTAGGTGTGACATACTGTGCATGAAGCACACTCACATGCCCCCATGGTGTGCACCGTGTATCATTATTCCCTTCGGTAGTATGCAGGACTACTGCTCTCACAGAATGATTAGATAGGCACTGTTCTGTGCTGCACATAGACTGCTCATAATACTGTGGTTGAGCAATGGACATGTATTCTGGTATTAATCTACACACTTATATACATTTCCTATACTGTTGGATGCCTGTGCTGGATGATGTGTTTGTGATCACAGTAGCTGAATGTGTATCTGCCATGGCTTAGTGGAACTCATGTCTACTATAGAGTGTAGGGTTGGGGGTTGCAACCTGGCAGTGCAGATTATTTTGTTAATGGCCACAACAACAGCTGTTGGCTGCAGAGTGACTAAGGCACTATAGAACACTTGCTGGTGGGTATGCACTTGTTTGCGTGAAGCACAGCATTACTGACCTCTGGTTGTGGTGTCTTACCCTCAGTTAGCCTCTACATTGCTTCACCAGTGTGGTACTCGCATACCGGTGGCCAAACAGGCTTACACACGCTTGCTCCCGTATACACACAAGCAACGTCATGCATTTTGTTCACATCTGTCAACTGGGACACTCGGACTGTATGCTTGTCCATTGTCAGCAGTGGCCTGGGGTGTAGAGCTCTACATTGACCCCAGCTACATATCCCAATTAATACCGGGGTGATCACATTCATAGAGGGTAACAGACATAACATAGCTATGTCCCCCATTAATCATGCTTAGTTTATGTTAAACTGTTGGTATTATCCATGCTTAGGTCAGGTTTACATGTCAGATATGACTGTTGACAAAGGTCAGTTTATGGTGAGGTTGGATTCCTGTTTCACAGGTCAGGACAGGTTGCATGCAGGTATTCAGGGTAGGTGTAGTTATTCCATACCTGTGTGGTACAGTAGAGGTGAATAGCTAAGGAGGAGGTAGGTAGGTAGTGGGGGTGACATTGTAACTGTATAGTAGCCCGTAGGTATAATTGGATGGGGAGCAATAGGGAAGGCATGTTGGATGTTGGGATTTGTATGTGAGGCAGGACAAGAGGTGTCGGTATCACTAGTTGATGTAGTGGTATAGAGTGTGAGGTGGGGAGAGGGTTTCACAAGGTGGTGAGCCTGTGCTGCTCCAGGTGTGCTTGTGGTGTTCCTTCTTGTGTTAGTTACATGTGTCCTGCGGGACAGCTGTGATACTACATGTGGGCTGAGGTTCCAGATACTGGCAATATAGTGGGGGAAGAGGGTGTTACCTACGTCTACCCGTAGACATTAATAGGAATGGAACAGGGGCTGATAGGCACGTGATGTACATGGGGCACAAAGGGGGGATGTTAGTAGGGGGATTATCCAGGGATGTGTAGGATAGCTGCAGGGAAGGTCTACAGCTGGCCATGTTGTCTACAACAACAGCTGTGCATATGCACTGCATTTGTTGTTTGCGTTGGACACTCACAACCCTGGGTGGGGGTGAGGACTTCAATAATACCTTGTGATGCCTATTACATCGGCTTACATGCCTACAGTGGGGTGTTGCGACCATCTTTTTATAGGTGTTGTGTAGTGTGTAATGCAACAACACATATCATTATACCATACTTTGCCATGCCATGTACACTGGACTGTGCTGCGGTGGAACCCATATCCGGAATGGCTGCCCGATAGGCGTAAGCATGCCTGCCGACTGTACAGAATCCACGACCTGTCCAGAGTTTGCTTCATAATATTGGTGTGTTCCTCTTACAATCTGCACCTGTCTGGCAAATACCTGGGAACTGATGCCATTAAATACAGACAAGTAATTGGGTTTAAGACTCCACATCCATCAGATGAGTCATGCTAATGCATAACCTATTATTCTATCAGCTTTCTAAGGTTGTAAGTGGAATATGTGCTTTCTGTCCCTATTTTTCCCCCCAACGGTTTAGGTTCTGTCCAGTGGTTTAGCTCTTAGGGGATGACAGGTATGGGCGTAACCTCTGCCCAATTTGCAATATTACTGACATCCCCGGGGCGGTCCAAATACAACTGTGCCAGCCAACACCTGCACGCCTAGGCCCATAATTGCATACCCATAGTTCCCCCACCTGGCCCTCCTTTACAGCACTCATCCTTACTGTGGGTGCAGGTGGGGTCTAACCACACTACTACACACTGCCCACTCTCCACATGTCGGGACCCATGTCGTATGTTGTCTCGACCCATGGGTCTTTAGGCTTGCACAACCTACTGCTCCCTGTACATATACAGCCTGGTTAGATAAACCATTACAGGTACTGACTCCAATGATCAGTAATTTTTGGGTTGACTCACAAGAGACATTGATGTCTTTGTTTCAATATTAGATGTGGCAAGTCTATCCCACTGTTAGTATCCTGCCTATGGTCTGGGAAGCAGTGGTGTGTTTACTTGTATCATGTGATTGTATGTTTCACCTGTCTAAGTGGGGGGGGGTTGATGCTATGTGTTACACGTTTGTTGATTGGACCCCCACCCCCATTGGCACGGCCTGTGAACATATGTAATCCTTAAATGGTTATATATGCTGTGTACTACTATTTAACAAACTGTTTTCTAGTCCTGAGGAGCTTTTCTCCCCATGTCTCTGCTGTAAATGAGCCAGAAGCTCAGCCAGACTTACCCAGTTAACAGATGCAATTTAAATACATAATTCAATTAATATCCTAGCTATATATATATGTGTATGTTTACACACAAATATACATATATATTTTTACATATCTATATATATATATATATATATATATTGTATATGTTGTAGATATATATATATATATATATATATATATATATATATATATATATATATATATATATATATTTATTTATTTATATATTTATATATATTGCTGTATATATATATGCCCAACGACATATAGATGTCTGGGTGTCTGTATATGTATATATCTATATGTGGGTATGTATATGTATTCTGTCTCTGTATGTATACATTTGTACTATGGAGAGGGAGAGGTATATCTCTATGTAGCTATGGGTAGTTATACACACACATACCTCTACATATATACATCCACTTCTGGTTATTCCGTTCTTTGCCATGTAGATTAGACTTTGCTGCAGTGGGACTCGTAGCGGGTGTGACTGCTCGTTGGGTGACTCCTCTGCCCAATGAACACTTTTGCTTACATCCCTCGGGCTGTCCTTATAGACCCACTTCAGCCAACACCTGCACACCAAGACCCATAACTAGCTACCCATAGTTCCCCCACCTGCACCTCCTCTACAGCACCCATCCCTACTCTGGGTGCAGGTCGGGTCTAAACACACTACTACACGCTGGCCACTCTCCACTTCTTGGGACGCATGTCGTATGCTGTCTCGACCCATGGGTCATCAGACTTTCCCTCCCTTGTATTCTGGGTATGTACACACCCTGGCCAGAATGGTCATCGCCCCAGCTTCATCCCATAATATGTAAATTTTTGGGGCGTCCCGCAAGGAACGCTCTTGTCTGTGTTCCAAGATTAGATTTCACGGGTCCACTGTGTACCTCCCTTGGTTGTATCCTGCCTGTGGTCTGGGGAGCAGTGGACCATTTACATTGTTTGTGGGTTTGTGTGTATGTTTCCTCTGTCTGGCTGGGGGGGGGGTCATGCTACGTGTTACATGATTCTTACTTGGGCCCCTCACTTCCATTGGCAGAGCCTGCGAACATATGTCATTCTTGTGCGCTGTTTCCTATCATAGCTATATGTCTGTGTATAGCTACGCACACACACACACACACACACACACACACACACATATATATATATATATATATATATATATATATATATATATATATATATATATATATATATATATATATATATATATATATATATATATATATATATATATATATATATATATATATATATATATATATATATGTCTGCATACATATATATATATATATATATATATATATATATATATATATATATACATATACATATTGCTGTATGTATATATATATATATATAAATCTATGTGGGTGTATGGGATGTATGGCCTTAATCTCTTTTATTGATTGCTATGATGGCTTAGTGGTTAACGACTGTGACTGTAGTCTATAGGGTCCTGGGTTTGAGCCTTGCAGAGGCAGTTTATCTTGTTGCTGGGCAGAGCATGGGCTGTTGGATCCAGAGTGATTAAGGCACTTTAAAGCGGTTGTATTCGGGTTTGTGCGAGTTTGCGTGACAGTAAGCACTGCTAACCTCCGGTTACAGTTTCTTACACTCAGTTAGGTTCTACTTTGCTTACTCTGTGTGGGCGATGCTTACCCCTGTGCAAACGCACTTGGACATGCTTACCACTGCTTGTTTGTGCTTAGACCTGCTTACTTGTGCCTTATTCATTATGACACTAACATTTCACATGTGCATTTTATGCAGTACTCCAGTTCATATTTCATTGTTATTATGTAGGTTATACGGCAAAACAATGTAAAATTATGTTCATATATAGATTTCTCATGGAAAATGATTTGTGTTGTAGTGGGAATCGAACCGGGAATACATGTTCATTAGGAGGATGCTCTAACCACTCCACTATTGCTGTGCTGCTTTATTTGCATATATATTCCTTATTATCCTCTTCAGCCTTTTCAGCTGCTTTAACCCTAGCTTGATGATGGGCAAACCCTTGCACCTATAGTTAGCTGTACTTGGGGTTTTAAAAATATTAATACAAGGGTTTCTTCATTTTATATCAATGCACTGTTGCTGTTGAACACATGGGGACTGTTCGTGGAGATATGCTGACACCTATGAGCAGTTTCACTCATTTATTTACACTTTCTTCTGTTCTACTTTGCAGGGGCATGTTTATTCTGAGAGCTCTGCTCTCAGATACGCCCCCTGCACTTGTCCATGCTCAGTGTAGGATTTGGAGCTCCGGTGGTGCGCCTTCATTATTATGCATGGCACGCTGCTGTCCTCCTCTTAAACTGCCGCTTACGTGCAGGACTAGTTTAGTCCTGCACGGCAGATTAGTGAACCCGGGGGATTGATTAATGAATAAAATATCCATATTTGTTGAAGCCATTAAAGCTAGGTCCTTGAAATTATTTAACCATGTTTATCAAACATAACTATGTTAAACACAAATTGCACTGTATGTCTTAAAATGTTATTCATTTATTATTGATTTTTTATATGTCATTGATGTTTTATATTTCTTATATAAGTTAACATGCACTATACATATGCATAGCTGAATATAGTTTATTAACTGGAGTTAGATACAGCTTATGTATGCAAAGTTAATCCTTGTTTATTATTTATACTAAATGTTTTTTTCATCAAAAATGTTTTCAATAAAAAGCTATCTTGGAAAAATATCAATAGCTTTTGAAACAACTGCAGTGTTATATGAATGCAGTCATTTCCCTTTTTCTTGAAATATCTGCTAATAGAATTAATAAATGTTACACTGCATGCAACTACACATCACATGTAATAAAAGTACCATTATATTTATTAGTATGTATAAGTCAAGTAAAACACCTTTTATTTATGAGAATGACATCCTCTCCTCTGATCAGTTGCAAAAACTATTGTAATAGTGTTAAAGCAAATAACTAAATGTGGGGCTCATAGCCAGCTTGACATTTCTGCCTTAGTTTTAACTGTAAATGTTTATTTTCCTGCTTCAAGATAGCCTTCCTGGGTTTACTTGTACTGTGAGCTTGATGTGAGCAAAATGGAAGATTAAAGAGCCATGCAGTATGTGATCCTGAAAACTTATCACTCAGATGAAGAGCTTGACATTCTGAGTAATGCATTGCAAAATTAGTGAGAAATATAGTAGATGTGACAATATATGTATTAAGATGCGTAAAGTATGTATACATATGGAGTAAAACAGTATATAATAGCATGTTTTTCCTTTAAATATAGTATTGCAGTTATCTTAAAGGTCAGGGTATGTTCTTAGGTTCATAGGTGTTTAGTAGGCTAAAGACCACAAGGGCCTTTTTAAGCCTAACCATGTATCCCAAATCTCTGACAATTTCTGATACCCTTGATAAGTCTAAGCAGGGGTTTGGGCGATGAAACATTTACAAGCAAGCACCTAGGAGATGAACCGTTTATAAGTTGCCTGTGTCCATTAGAGACATAGGTGCCAAACCAGGGATGAATTCCTGTTCTCCATCCAGTTGTCCAAGTTGCATTTGAATTGGGTTAGGGAGGAACTCTGCTTTACATGGATGGAGAGCCATTTCCATAGAAGCAGTAGTCTCTGGGATACATGCCTATCTCTTCAGGTCCTACTTATATCACAGGCAAGGTTTAAGTCTTTAGAATGGGTAATTCTGGTGCTGTTTGTTTTGTGGATATGCAGGAGTTCCATCGGAATGGGGTCTGACAGTGCCCTGTATGCCAGGCATAGATCACCCCTCAAAAGCTTGTAAGAGACAGAATACAGGGGCCTTGAGGCAGTCTGCATAGGACATTTTACTAATGCCCTTTATTCTTTTAGTAAGAAACCTCTGTGGACATTCCACTTGTTGGATATGCCTGATTAGCTACATACCAATGGGGGCATTGTACTCAATGACAGATCTGATGAATGCCATATACAGTGGAGCAATGACTTCCTTGGACTTAGATGCCATACTTTTGTTTGTAAGTTGCGCAACATAGAATAAATTCCTCACTACTGTAGACATGTGATTGTCAAAGGCTAGATTACTATCTATGTGGTCCCTAAGTTCCCGACTACTGGGTCAGCTCTAAGGGGTGTGTTGTCAATATGATAGTTACCAAGGGTGGATAACTTCTTGAATGATGCTATTACGCATTTATTGGCATTTAATTTATTCCATATCTCTGACACCAGTCATTTGTCTGTGTCATCCCCTCCTGGAGAAAATTTGTGTCAGCTTGGGATTCGATGATAGCTCCTAGTTTGCAACCATCCACAGATTTAGTTAACCAGAGACCACTGACATTAGCCTTGACTTCAGAGAAGTAAATGCCAAAAAGGAGCAGTCCAACGACTGATCCCTGAGGGACTCTAGTTGTGACTGGCCTCTTTGTAGAGGTGGACTCCCCAATTCTAACTTCCTGGGCATTGTCTGTTGGCCAGTTGGCTATCCACCAAGTGACATACGAGATTGAAAGTAATATTGGTATTAGTATCATTATCTCTGGAATTGACTTTTTAAAGAAATATGTTTAATAAAATACCAACTGCTGTGTTCTGAATCCTAGTTGGCAGGGTTTCTAAGGGGTACTCCCCAGTAACCTCTCCTGGCCACTTTCGGCAAGTCGCGCTAATTCAGTGGAAGGCTTAACCAAGCTGAATGCTCTAAACAGATCTGGACTTGAATAATTAGAACAAGGTACTCCCCAGTAAACTCTCCTGGCCACTTTCGGCAAGTCGCGCTAATTCAGTGGAAGGCTTAACCAAGCTGAATGCTCTAAACAGATCTGGACTTGAATAATTAGAACAAGGTACTCCCCAGTAACCTCTCCTGGCCACTTTCGGCAAGTCACTAATTCAGTGGAAGGCTTAACCAAGCTGAATGCTCTAAACAGATCTGGACTTGAATAATTAGAACAAGGTACTCCCCAGTAACCTCTCCTGGCCACTTTCGGCAAGTCGCGCTAATTCAGTGGAAGGCTTAACCAAGCTGAATGCTCTAAACAGATCTGGACTTGAATAATTAGAAAAAGGTTAATATCCGCATATATCGGACTGTGAAATGTTTAATAGTGCATCCCCTACTCAGCTCGCGTACTAGATCTTTACACAGCAGTAAGCCAGCTAATCCAAAGCTACAATATTATACAGACCCAAACAATTTTGCTAAGATTTGGAGTTATCTCTAAAATACAAAAGGAAAGTGCTTTTACGTGTTATCTTTACCTGCTAAACCCTGTAACAAGTACACAAATTTAACTACTGTATTACCTGTCCTTGGATAGTGTTGAGCGGAATTAACCCAGCTCCGCCCTGCCCCCATATCCCACCCGCCCCCAGCACCCCTACTTTTATACTTATCTAACCACACCCCCTCCATTACCTCTGGCCATACAAATTGCTCTGACTTTCGTCCCATCCCCCCTCTCCCTCCACAAATACCACTCCAACCACTTATACTTATCTTAAACCACTTATTTGCAACTTAGCATTATGAAGTCATCTATACACTTGAATATAAAGCCAGCCCTAACAACCACATCTCTTATCCTGCCATTTTTTATTACCTTATATCTATTAACTAAATATGAGGACCAGCCATACTCAGGATTTCATTATCCCAAGTACCAAACTAATACTCTCATAACCCCACCTAACACAATTCACTCTACCCACTATCTAACAAACAAAACACTGTTTACCAAGTGCCACTACTCCTACAAACCCAACAAAACTCACCCCAAATCTAAACACACTGAAAAGCTGTTACTCAAACTCAGGAAACTAATAGAGCACACAAGAAAAAATATTATGAAAGATGGTGACATCCACCCAAACCCAGGCCCCCCACCAATTACAAACTCTAACAGCCCATCCCATTTTCTTAGATTACCCGGCTCCCTCCTATTTTGCCACCTAAATATAAGAAGCCTAAACAATAAAATACACAACCTACATGCTCTTTTAGCAACCTACCTCCCTGACATTATGTGCCTGACAGAAACATGGCTTAAACCAGGGACCAAAGACAACAAAATCATTCCACCTGGCTATAACATATATAGGACCAAAAAAAAAAAAAAGGGTGGTGGTACTGCCGTGCTCTTTAAAAGCACACTCAGAGTCATTTTAAACTCCAATTCAACCACCCCAGATCTCTAACATAGAGATAACTGCCCTAAAACTACAACTTCATAAGGCTAAAAGTATAAACATAATTGTGATTTATATCCCCCCTGGGAACAACTCTGACACACTTGAGAACATACTAAACTGGCTAGCTAACAATTATCCCCAAGAAACCATAATTATGGGCGATGTCAACATTGACTGGAATCTATGTTCCTCAGAGTCTGACCCCACCCATATTAATCTCCATGGTTTCTCACAGACCATAACCACCCCCACCAGAATTGGAAACACAAACAAAAAGAGAGCATCCTAGACTGGATACTCATTAACAACCAACCCCACATGTACATTTCCGACCTCCCAAATGATCTTAGTGATCACCTCATCACCTATATAAGGAAAAGTAAAGCAGGAAGTTGCAAACTGCCTGTGTACAGGTCAGTCAGGAGCACCAAATATTTTGACCCAATTAAATTACAAATTGAGCTGCAGTCCTGTAACTGGTCAATTCTTAAGCACCCCCAGAAGATGCAGTAACAAATTTTAACTCCACGTTTCTAAATATACTTGAAATGCATGCCCCAAACGATTAATCAAACCAAAGCTCAAATAGCACCTTGGCTAACAAAAGACACCATATCCAAAATTAAATTTAGAAATAAAGCATGGGATAAATGCGGCTTCCAAGTCACCCCCGACCCGATCTACTTCCAACAACTAAGGAATGAAACAAAAGAAAACATTTCACTTGACAAAAGAACTATTACTGTCAACTACAACATAAACACCAAAAACCCCAAAGTTTTGGGCTGGTCTAAATAATCTTCTATATCCAGGCAAGTCCTCCACTCCTACCCCAGCAGACCTAAGTGATAAAAACCCAGAAGAAGTGGCCAATACCTTCAACACTTTCTTCATCGATATTATCAAATCCTTAGCTAACCAACAAACTACCACCTACTCCCATGTTCCTACAACAGGTTCCATCCCGAAAACTATGTCCTCCTTTAACCTACAACCTGTACCCACATCCTATATTCGATCCTCACTGAAGAAATTAAAATCAACCACCATCTCTGCAGACCTCCTTCCAGCTGACTATTTACAAAAAGCTGCAGATGTCATAGCCTATCCCATCTCAATATTAATCGTACCATAACAGAATCTGTAATCCCCTCTATATGGAATATCTCCTATGTAATCCCTCTCCACAAACGTGGCCCATCCACTGACCTGTCAAATTATAGGCCAATAGCCATATTATCGCCACTAGCCAAAATCATGGAAAAACATATTCACAAACAGCTTGTACACTACCTAACCCATAATAATCTTCTATCTAGTTCACAACATGGTTTCAGGCCCAAGCATAGTACCACTACTGCCCTACTCTCCTTCACTGACACTATAAACCATAACTGGAACAACAAAAAATTCAGCACTCTTTTTGGACCTATCAAAGGCCTTTGATATGGTCAACCACCAATTACTGCAAGATACCCTAAAAACTTTCTACCTAGATAATAAAGTCTTGGATTGGTTTCATGCCTATCTCTCTAATAGGCAACAAGCTGTTCTCTGGCATAATAAGCTCTCCAGCCTCTTACCCAACACCATAGGGGTCCCCAAGGTTCTATACTGGGACCTCTTCTTTCCATTTTATTAATGATCTCTATAAAGTCATCCCCGAGACCTCCTGTATTCAATATGCAGATGACTCAACATTAATCTGCTCAGACAAATCGACAGTTAATCTACTTTCAAAACCCAAGCCTGTTTCACTGCAGTTGAAAACTGGCTGTTAGGACAAATTGATTCTCAAAAAACCAAACTTCTACTCTTCCACCCTACTCATAAAACTACTCCCATACCCTTTACAGTACAATCCAATAATGGGACTACTCTCCCCCCGACTCCACACCAAACTACTAGGCGCTACCATAGATAATAAACTTAGATTTGACGTACACATCAATCAAACTATTAAAACTGTAAATTAGAAATTAGGGTCCCTATATAGAATAAAATCCTTTCTGTCTCCCATGGCAAAAGTGGCCATTGCCCACATCTTCTATCTACCCTCTTATATGCTTCCCCTATACTCACTAACCTTAACAAAACTGAACTGAATAAACTCTCATGTTGCTACAATCATATTGCCAGATTTGCTACTGGCATGCCCTATAAAACCCACCACTGTACCAACCTACATAACCTAGGTTGGATAGAACTACCAAACATACTCCAGCAAAACCAACTAATAGTAGCATTTAAAATTCTCAATCAACCTGACAACATCCCTGCACTGAATGAGTAAATCACCCCCTATTCAAACCTAAATAGTCTGTGCTCAGCAAACAGGTTACTTGTACAAACAGTCAAATCCCATAACTCAGGGGGCGACTCTCTGTTTTCCAATGCCATCGGTAAAATATGGAACTCCCTTCCTCCTCAACTCACCAATATCACCTCCCAAAATACATTTAAGAAAAGCCTCTTCTCCCACTTTACATCCCATTGGCTCTGCCAATGCTCAACACCAGACTAACCCCCACTTTCTCAATTTCTTTACCAATAATGGACCACCTAATATATAATATAGCCATGGTCTCTCTCTGATTCTAACATTAATAAGGTGTTTCTCCAAATGTATTTGTATACTCTAGAATGTCTTTTTTGCTCTTTTGTATTAATTATCTATGAAATGATGGCTAGCCTCCTAATATGAATGTAACTGTTGTTTTTTGGAGCTTTTCTCCTCGGTCCTCCGCTGAAAATGGACATATATCCAGTCGGACTATCCCGGTCAACAAATGTAAAATAAAATAAATAAATAAATAAATAATATTACAATTTTAAATGTGTGAGTTAATCAAGGTTCTGTCATATCATCATGCAAAAAAATGCTGATTCAGTATTACACTTTTAAGATGATCATCTGTTTTTAAACACAGAAGGACTCTAGGCAGTGCTATGAACCACCTATATAACACCCTGCTTAAAGTAACAGTGTAAAACAAACCCCAGATTCAGCAAGCTCTGCACGGAGTGCAGGAATAGTGCAAGAGCTGCTGCACACAATATGGCCGACGAGCAATCCAGGAATGAGCTCCTAGGATGTGCACGAGTTCTCCTACAGTATTCCTGCATGGACACCGCTGCTATATGGTAATTACCCCATTTGCTGGTGAAAACTGTGCAAATGAGGTGAATTAGTGATCCAGGAAGAAGGCAGGCATCTGTGCAAGAATAGTGTAACCTGCAGAAATGTACTCGTTACTAACCGAATACATTTCTGCATATTACAAAATGGAGACATGACAGCTCCAAAGAAAACATGTATTTGATGTAGTAGCCATGCCAATGGCCAAATATATGGCCATTGGCATGAGAAATAGTTGCAAAATTATAAAAAATAACTTTTATTTATTTTTTGGCTGATTTCGGCTGTTTAAGGGTAGGGCAGCGGTGTGTAAATGGGATCAGCCCGAAAATAAGAAAAAAAGTTGGAAATAAGCTTTTAAACTCAAATCAGCATTTTGCCATGATAGTCAATGGCATGCATAAGACAACAATACCAGGGAATAGTGGCTGCTAAGGGGGAAGGCTCAGGGTGAGTGTGGTAACTATGAATTAGCATTCTGTTTTATGCAAATGAGGGGAATGATACTGAATCACAGAGTTCCTCTCAGTGTTAGCTTGCACCCAACCGTGTAGGTGCAGCAACACCATGGTATAAGTAAAATAGGTAAATGAACTCATAACGGGGAATGTCATGCATGCTGTAAGCTTATTGGAGCTCTGTGGCCTGTGTTTGCCCTTAGCTAAGCCCAGTTAAGGAAGGGGGGTGTCTGAGCCTGCCTAGCAGTGTTTGCATTGCCTAAACAGGTGTGCGCACCGCACACCGAGTTTAGAAAAAGCAAAACAAGAAATAGCAGCTCTGTTCACATCTGAGCACTGGGTATGTGCGCTGCACCTCGGGGCTTAAACAGCAAGGCAATGGGAAGGGAAAGCAGTAGGAAGGCAATCAAGGAGAATTCACATAGCTGGCAGGCGAAATGTGTCCGAATCAGCCAATTACACATGGAACAGCCTAGCATACTACATTAAACTATGCAAGCACCTTCTAGTCTGATTTTTCCCACAAACTCTACACCACCAGTGTACACAGACAGGGAAATTTTACCTGACAAAACTAACAAAATGTTAGGGGCTGCTGTTGCTCTCATACATCAATATGTAGAAGAGGATGAGGGTGATGAGGATGAGAATGCTGATGACCAACCCACAGTGAGTGGAAGGAGAAGATTGTACAGACCCAGAGTAACCTACCAGGGGCTACATGAGCTGGAGATAGTGGAGCGCTATAAGGTAGGCAGGGAAATCCTACAGCAAATTGTTGAGCTGTTCTGGCCATGCCTCACACACAGAACCAACAGAGGGGAATCCATCCCAGTGGATACCAAGGTATGTGTAGGCTTAAGAATACTATCCACAGGTACCTTTCAAAGGGCAACTGGGGATATCATGGGGATCTCACAGGCATCAGCATCCAGGGTACTCCACCAGTTCCTGGATGCCATGTCAGCAAATCCCAGTGAGCACATATATTTCCTCAACACCCGTGAGGCATTGACCAACAAAATGTCTCTTCCACCAAATTGTGCTGTAGACTGCATGCACATGCACATCAAAGCACCACCTGATGAGCGGGGTAGCGTCTACATAAACCCCAAGGGCTTTCCCTCCATCAACTGGCAGGTCATGTGCGATGCCCAGGGCATTATCTTGAATGTTTGTGCTGGCAGCCCTGGAAGCTATCACGACTCCCACATCTGGAATATACCACATCTGTACCAGTCATTTGCCAGTGAGAACATCCCATATGGCAACCTAGTGGGGGATGCTGGTTATGCACTGAAGCTGTGGCTGATGACACCCATCAGAAATGCACACACACCCGAACAAGAACTCCATAACGAGGCACACGCACAAACCAGAATCATAATAGAGCATGTGTTTGGGATGCTCACATCATGGTTACAGTGACTGGACACATCCAGTGGAGCCTTGCAGTACTCTCCAGCTACATGTACACAAATGTTCATAGTATGTGCCATGCTACACAATATGATCCTGCAGAAACAGCTGCAGCAGGAACAGCACGGGGCAAAGCCACACAGCCCCCCACCATTGCCAAGGCTATCCCAGCACAGAAGGACTCAGAGGAGGAACAACCTGAGCTTGTCCATGTAGGCAGAAGGAGGTGTGCCCAGTATGTCCAGGCTTTGGCAAAAAGGCAACACATAGAACATACACTGACACGGTAGGGACCCAGGGAATGACACCTCTCTCTGACTCACACATACAGTAAAAGGGATTCCAAACATGACACTGCCTGTGCTTTACCATGTATAGGGAGTGTACTATGTGCATCCAACATAGTCAACCATCCAGCACTGTCCTCAGTACTGGCACAGCCACATGGTAAGTCACTCTTCTTATCAACTGCTGAATGGAGTAGTATGTTCTGATAGTTGTATCTATGGTATGGATGTGAGCATGCAAGGAAATCAGGTGGCTGAATGGGATGGCAGTAGATATTGGACACCTATATGGGCAGCATGAAATCCATAACAAATACTGGTGTCAATATACTGGGCAGTACTAGACAAGGTGGCAATTCCCACTGCAGTACTTGTGGTGGCCCAAATTTGTGTCCATAGGACACACACATGCATGTCAGTGAGGCTCACATACCCATCAACAGCCTCAGCCAGCAGGACAGCTGTAGATGATCATAAAAAAAGGTTGGGCTAAGGCCTCCAATTGATGGCAATGGTGAACAGCCCCCCCCCCCTCCAGACCTACACAGACAGACTACAACAGGTCTTGCAGGTGTATGTTAGTTCTGAAGGGTAAGAAGTCTGAAACTGAAATGTAGGTCAATAAAACCTACGATCTGTAATCTACTGATATGCCTCCAGTCTGTATGATAGGTCAGAATACAAAATGAAATGGAAGCCAACAGAGTACCTGAAATACCAGTACAGTCACAGCAAATGTTTTAAGTTGCCAGGTTTGCCCCCCCCCCCCCACAATCCTATGTAGAAATGCAGTAACATGTACATGTAGGTTTAATAACAGTGGAGCACAGATTACCTGAGCTGGCCCAATTTACAGGATAGATTGTTGCATGTGTACAATATGCGGGAGTCCATGTGTCTGGTTGTTGTGTGTTCAATATTGTCTGGAAGTGGTCAGCATGTAGGCATAGCCTATGGCTAGTACTGCTGATGACAGGGCCATGTTCAGACAACTGCAGTGCCAACCACAATGCTTCTCAGCAATACCCATGTCAGCAGTCATCCATACTCACTGTCCAGATGTCAATATCTGTCACTGTCTGAAAGATGTACATGCTATATGAATGTGGGCCCAGACATACACACAATACACAGGTAGAATTACCTTAGACAGAGTACATAAAATGTAACTGTCAACTGCACATACCTTTGGAATGGTACATACAGCTTAGCAGCACATTAGTTGTCCATGTATTATGGAATACTGATGTAGTCTGGCCAATCAGTGGCAGACCACAAAAGGTCCAGTTATGAAGTAATGAGAGACTGCCTATTTCCCCACACAAGGCAGCATAAGGGCAATGTCCCAGGTATATCTGTGAGTCAGCTGCAAAAAGCTTCCATATCACACATGCACTCAGCTCACCCCACCATTAGCCACAGGTTTATCACAGGTCATATCCTTGTTGTTGGGAATGAATACAGTATGACGCCCACTTCTGTATGGGAATACCCACAGAATGCAGCATGCTGAAGAGGTGTCCCATGCAGGTGTGTCCCTTGCTGTAAGCAGCACGCTGCCAGCATCCAGACCAATGGATTAATATGGACAGTAACTACTGCCACTAACACCTCACACACTTACCATGTCACCCCACGGGAATCAAGTGGCTCACAGGGTGGGAATGTAGGAGTGACAGAATGCAATGGCCTGCTACAGATGGCCTGCATCACTACCAAATGGCCTACAGTCCTCTGTGAAAGGCCTGTGCCTCACCGGTAGGACCAATGTATGTTATCTCATGGGGTCCCAACTAATAACATAACACAGTCAACAGATCACAAATGCAGGACCATGTTGACAAATCCCAGTAGCATGCCCACCATGTCCTACTGCATGAACTGTGGACCAACCCCTAAATACCGCTGGGATGAAGGGACAACTATAGGGATAATTCTCAGATATTGCTCACATAATGTTAGGAAGAGGATAGAATAACAGAGTGGGGAGGTGTAGAAGCATGGACGTCATGGAGTGTGTGAAGTCTGAAACTCTGATGTGTGCCCATACTACCCCTGCCTGCAAACCCAGTAATGGGTGGCTACAAACCTGCTCATAAATCACAATGTGAAGGAGAACTGACCAGATATATGAGCCCTGCCTCTGGGTAACCTGGGTGAATTTGTACAGCTGAGAGGTATGGCCACAGCAGGATATGGCCATTCTGTTTAGTCGATATATGTATAAGAAGGGGATCCTCAAACACCACAGTACCAAGGTGCTGGACCATTTACACAGACCCATCAGCAAGTGTCTGCAGCTACCCCTCCAGAACGGCATGAGTGTGCAAGAATATGTAGGCTGCAGACCACAATACTGGACACAGCTTCATTCATCTTGTATTTTCCAGGAAATAACTGTGAGCAAATAAGTATATCTGTCAGTAGTTGATGCCATAATGCATCACAGTGTAAAACAGTACATATGTCTATCTCTGTTAACACCAACCATGTAACACAAGCTGCACCGACACAATAGTTACAGTATCCCACTATCTGTCACCCATTGTGACTCCATATTGTCAACCTATCTACAGATATCTTGCAGAAACAGGTTGCTGGCTGTAGGTGTAGAACAACAAACCCTGGACTGGAGTACAAACTACCTGGAATGGATTCACACACTCAATACAGAAGGTCATACTGGGCATGCTCCTACACTTATAGAAATGAAGGCCATGTCTGACAACACTGTGGACTATGCATATCTGTCGGTCGCAGATGTCTGTGCACACACCACATTGTATACCATTCATGCTTTGCACACACATTGGCTAGGAATACTCACACATATCCAAGGCCAACACACTATAATATGTCAAATATACACACACAGAGATGTGGGGAAGAGAGAGAGAGAGACAGACAGTGACAGAGAGATTTCCATCATGAGGCCTGTCTCACCCACCACACATCCAATTGGCCAACATCACATGATGTGCTGATGTCAATCACTGTAGACATTGCTTTTGGTTGCCCTCAGCCCTGTAGTGTCTGTGGTGCTTGTGATAACTGTGTAACATGATAGTACAAATCAGTATTCATCTAGCATTTGTATACCCAGTCCTGTCAAATGTAAAGCTGTGTGTGACTGAATGTGTGGGTGTGTTCCCAGAGGAATGTTGTATGGCCCATTCACACACACTGCACTTCCCATTGCCCATGTTTGCACTCCTGCTGATGTCAGTCACCTTGAAATAACCTTTTGGCCAAGCTTCAGCCCTATAAGCTGCATGGCACTTGCGATACGTGTGTAATATTGTAGTGTAGAAAACTAGTTAGGTAGGAGTTCTAATCCCAGACATGGCAACTGTGAAATGCTCTGTGTGTGTGTGTGTGTGTGTGTGTGTGTATGTGTGTGTGTGTGTGTGTGTGTGTGTGTGTGTGTGTGTGTGTGTGTGTGGGGATGAATGATTTTGAGGCCATTCATAGTCACTACACCTCCCATTGCCCTACTTTAGCATGCCTGCTGATGTCAGTCACCTTGAAATAACCCTATATCCTGTGTGGAGGTTGATGTGATTGTGTAATAACAGGATCCATTGTGGGGTGGGTTTTGCTAAATTATTATTTTGAGGACTTAGTATATGTCATAATGTCCACCTTAGAAGGACAACAGATGTCAAACACCAGAGAGGTTGGTGTAGACAATCCATAGCACTACATGTGACATTATGGACTGGTCAACAATATAGGCAACACTTCTATTACTCAGAGAACACTCTCCACCCACTTCTCATACACAAACACACTTGGCTAGGCACCAACCACTATATTGGCAGTTCCCTGCATATTGGTCTCACAGATAGTAACCACGGTGTGATTGCAGGGGACTACATGCCTGTTGACCACAACTGTGCCACTGACATCAGAAAGTACTTTAATGTGTTACATCTCCTGACTAAGTGTGTGTTATTCAGCAAGTAAAAGGGCATGGCACCTTGTTCCATCCCATCAGTGGTCAAATAAATGTGTACAGTGGCCCTTTTGCTATGTTCCCCACTGGACACCTGCAACAACTCTAGAGTCTACAAATGTAACCCACAAAGGGAATACCATGCCTTTTACACATGCACTGTATGGACAGACGCCACTAACCCCACTGAATACCCGTATCAGGCTGTCAACATATGTGCAAGCACGACCTCAGTTACATAGCCAGGTCTCACCATATGAGGTCAGGAATGCTACATCAGAAGATAATGATCTGTCCACACAACATGCCCCAGAGATCTCAAGTACACTTCCACATGTCAAAGAATATGAGTGTGGGACGTGCACAACCCAGACACTGTGCATGCTATGGAATATATATCACATACATGGGAAGCAGTGCACATCACTGGCCACCCACAATAGTAACCCAGATGAGTGGATGTTGAATACAATACCCACCCCTGGGCACCACTTTAGGGACTACACCCGCGAGCCATACTGAGGATTATTGTCATGTGGCCTGAAGCCAAGGTATTCCCTTGGCCTAGCCTTGTACAGCCTTCAGGCCCATTCACTTCCTACACACCTGTGAAGCAATGACACTATGTATCTCAGTACTGGCAAGTGTGTGTGTGTGTGTGTGTGTGTGTGTGTGTGTGTGTGTGTGTGTGTGTGTGTGTGTGTGTATGTGTGTGTGTGTGTGGAGCTGAATGATTTTGAAGCCATTCGCACTCACTACACCTTCCATTGCCCTACTTTAGCACACCTGTTGATGTCGATCACCTTGAAATAACCCTTTGGCCATGTTTCAGTCGTATAAGCTCTGTGGTGCTTGTGATAACTGCATGATACTGTAGTGTAGTAAACTATTTAGGTAGGAGTTCTAATCTTGATCCTGACAACTGTGATAATGTGTGTGTTTCTGAGAGTGTGTGTGTGTGTGTGTGTGTGTGTGTGTGTGTCTTTGTTGACACCTGATGTTGTGGACATTCACACTTACTACAATTCCCTTAATCCTCCTTTAGCACTGCTGCTGATGTTACTCACCTTCAGCTCTCCAACATGTAAGCTCAGTGGCATGTGCAATAACTGCATAGCACTGTAATAGCAATACATAGTCAGGTAGGAGGTTGATATTCAGTAGTGGTAAGTGTGTGCTTGTGTGTATGTCATGACTATCCTGTGTGGGTGTTGGGGTGATTGTGTAATGACAGGATCCATTGCAGAGTGGGTTTTGCTACATCATTATATTGAAGACCTATATGTTTCAATGTCCACATTACAAGGCCAACAGTTTTCAAACACTGTAGATGATGTTGTAGACAATCCACAGCCATGTGCAATTACTATGTGACAGTATGGATTAGTAAACAATATCAGCAACTGTTATAATACCCAGCTACCACTCTCCACCAACAGCTCATACACAAACACGCATGGCTCTTACTCCCTTCCTTTCTTACTTTCTCGCTGTCTTTAACTCTCTCTCTCTCTCTGGTGGATGGGGAAAAGTACATCTGTTTTGCATAGACAGCAGCTTGACTTTTGTAGGTAATGCTCATGATCAGCTGATGGCCTGTGCATGAATTGGAGTCTCCCGCTTGCTAATTGCATGTGGAACAGCTGTGGTATCATTCCTATAGTCAATTGCATGGCAACACACTCCTATAACTAAGCACTTCATGTGGGTGTTGGCCCTTTTCCTTCACTGTGAGCAGGACCTCGTGTGGGTGTCTGACAAACAACATCATAGAGGGTAGTTGGAAATACCTCTTACAACATACACTGTGGAGACAGGCCAACAAACAGGAGGGGGGATGTTCCAGACATGGGAACAGAATGTAAGGATTGCTGTTCTACATTTGAAGTAATGGTTTAACAGGGTTTGTGTGGATATGGCTGTTTTACATGATTTAAAGTCTGGCATGACAGTGTTATGTGGTTGAGGAAACTCTCACCTGTAGGGCTATCTGCAGACTGGCCAGAGTTTTGAGTCTTAGATGTGGTGTGTTACTCACACATTTCGTATCTTTAGAAATGCAGTAGCATACTCTGATGATTGCATTCAGTACATGGTGACATCCGTGTGTATGTTACTGACTTCATATCCCTCAGAAAAAATATATCACAACAAACCCTGTTACACCAGGAAGTTTCTCAGTTTATCACAACAACATGTTAATATTGACCCTGTGTTTGTGCCTCTGTCCCCCAAGTCTGTCACCCTTTGTCCATATGTCATGCAGTAAGAGGTGCATGTGTACAGTATATCATTATTTACTGACATCATTCCTGATAAAAAGCCAGTGATATATCAGACTGCTAGACATGTTATGTATAGTAGACCTTATAGTTGAGGACAAAACCTGGACATTCTGTTGTAGTCTGTACAGCTTTGAGGTCTGTGTACTTATTGTGATTGTTAACAAAATGTCAGTATTTTGTAGCAGTGTATTGTGAATATGTTACTTGGCCTGTGTGCAGACTGTGGTAGATGTCAGTGTTCTTGGTCCTGTTCTAGCTGATGTTGCATGCTGCTCCAGTTTCTTGTACCCTGTCAGCATATATGTTTGTAGGGCCAGACTGAGACATGTCACATAACACAGTCAGGCTTCAGACTACACTGTAAACTGGGCCAGTATATGTAGGGTTAGTGTGTGAGTGGCAAATAGGATGGTTTTGTTCACACAGTCCATATACTGTACTATTAATTAGGCTTACCATAATGTGACTGTGACTGTGTTGAAATTGGTTGTGGGTATGCGCTTTCACACTGGTGTCTGTTACTCTGTGCTGTTACATGCCTGTAGTACCTGCTATATTTGCAAGTACATGTGTATTCCCCCATAGGAAACTTGGGTCAGTGTTGTGGCAGTCTGCCTGTAGTTTACACAGTGTGTTGTGACATGCCTAGCAGCTAACTGTATTTACCTAGTGTGATGTTATGTCCAGATATTTGTCAGATGTACTGTTGCCTGGCCACCATATGTGTTCTGCATTTCTGAAAAAGCAGTGTGATGCTGTGAAGATGTATGTCAATAACCAGTGGGAAGTATGTGTGCTTGGAACCTCTGCTCCTCCGGTTAATATGTGCTAGGACAGACAGGAGGGTGTGAATTCATCAACTGTGTAAGCTTATCTAGTCCAGTATGTGTGATATATCCCCCATTTTCATGGTTGTAAACATCCCCTTTGTCAGGCTTAGTCCACACGTCTTTCACTAAAGAGTTCTGTGTATACCTCCGGACTGACCAGATTGTTTCAGACTGCCCATGTTTATTGGTCATATTTCTGCTGTATTCCACAGGATCATTACTGTGATTTGTGTGGTACTTCACTATGATGATTTTATGATGTCTGTCAGTAACTGATGGCGTACATATCAGTATCAGAAGTGACTTCCTACACAACATGTCTGTTGACACAACCATTGTTACTGTAGCAACATTCTACATTTATACCTGCAATACTTACATTACATTCCCTAGTACCTAGTACCAACCTATGAACCTATAAATAGTGTGGGAAGAAATAGCCAGGGAATTTTTATGGCTAGGCTTGTATAGGCCCTAGGGCCGGTAGCCTAGTACCAACCTATGAACCAACCTATGAACCTTGCACTAAGAGGTTGTGACTTATGGTGCTGAGGTATGACTCCACTACATGTTATAGGCATATGTTATATACGCACACACACACACACACACACACACACACACACACACACACATATATATATATATATATATAAATATATATATGTGTGTGTGTGTGTGTGTGTGTACATGTATACATATATCTACATATGTACATATATCCATATCCTTATGTGTAAACATTAGTGTATATACCTTTCCAGATGTATCCCACCATATTTATCTGATATGTGTATATTTAGATATAAAACATGACTGATTCAACACTATTTTCACTTACAAGTAGTAAACAATTGGAGTAGTCAAAGCAGTTGTTCACTACTATTCAGTATGTGTACTGAATGATATATTTGAGAAAACAACAGACATAATTACACCTCAGATGGCTTAGTGATTAACGGCTGTGACTATAGTGTACAGAGTCCTGGATTCAAGAGCTGCTTACTTTGTTGCTAGGCAGAACAAGGACTGTTGGATACAGAGTGGTTAAGTCAGTTTTGAATGGGTTTGCGTGATGGCAAGTGATGCTAACGTACGGTTAAACAAATAGGTGCTTACACTGTGTAGGCTTCGCTCACCAGTGCACAAATCTGCTTAGCATTTACATTTAAGCAATGTTTACACTTGCTTGGGATAGCTCAGCCCTAGTAATCAGTGATCACATTCCAGTCTGATAAAATAGCAGGGTAATGATATATTTAATAAGTGTATTTAATTCTATCTACATAACATGCTTCTATGTGCTGCCATTACAGTAGCAAGGGGTGTGAGTATACTGTATGGGACACCTGAGTATACATGGCTAGTACAACAATTTTTTCTCTTTGTATGTGTTCCATACATGGGTAGTATCCCAGGTTATATGCAGTAACACTTGTATATATTGTATCACTATGTTACTACTTTTAGCAGTGCTTTTCCAAGTAAGAGTAGATTGCAGATTATAGTACTGGAACCATACACCCCTGCATGCAAAGCTGGACTCTGAGTACTGACTATCATGCTCTTTGTGTGCGAGCTGTTTGTTATTAAGTATCTCCTATTGGATATTGATCTGATATGTGGATATTAACTGTAGACTACTATGTGTTTAGGACATGTCATTGAGGGTTGCTGTCATGTAATAATGGCATACCTATCAGTGTCAGACATCTATCTGTCAAAACATTCATCCTAATGTATAACCTGTTGGCTAGCTAATTTCTGTCTGTCCTCTGTATAGATGTGCAGATGTAAGGTATTCATCTTGGCTGCTTACAGGAAATCTATGATTGACTGACACTGACATGTCTGCCCAACTGTGTTATGAATGACACAGCTAGGAAACCCTACCCTGTATGCACCACATGCCATGGATACCTCAACAAGACTACAACAGTCAACAGAACATGCTTGGGTACAGGTGTCTAACCCAGACACTGGCCATGTTATGTAATATATGTTGCATACATGTCAATTGGAGCACCTCACTGGCCCTCTGCAAGAGAAAACCAGATGACTGGATGTTGAATTTAACTGTCACACTGGGGATCACTAAAGTGGCATCGGTTGATAGATGGCCTGCTGATAAATGTCAGGTGGCATGATACCAGTGTACCCACATGCCCTACTCTTCTCATCTCTCCATGGACATTAGCCTGGTACACACCTAGGAACACCTGCACCAATGGACTCCAGTACTGACAAATGCGTCAGTGTGCATTACTGAGAATAACAGTATTTGTGTGTTTGTAAACTTGTAGTTGACAATACTCTGAGGGCCTTCTCACCCACTACTCCCCCCATTGCCATACCTAGAAATGGCTGCTGCTATAATTGACATTAAATGTACCTTGTTACACTCTTCACCCTATGGGCTACATGGAGCTTGCAGTACCAGCATAACACTGTTTTACAAATGGGTAGATAGGCATGGGTTACCCTCTGAGTCCTGGCAAGTATGTGTATGTGTGTGAGTGTGCATATGTGTAGGAGACAGCATTCTGAGGCCACATTCTCCAAATACAATAAACCTTGCCATACATTATAATGGATAGTGATGTTGCTGACATTAGGAGAGCCATGACAAACCCTCACCCTACTATCCCTGTGGCATGTGCAGTAAATGCATATCTCTGTAGTAGCACTGATTAGATTAGGTTGTATTGCAGTCCTGGTCAATGTTTGATTGTGGGTATGTCAGAGCATTATCATTGTTTCAGTGAGTACAATATCCAGTGTGGGATGTGGGTGCTGGGTATACTGTGTTTACACCATGGTACCCCCAGTACATGTCCTAAGGTCCACTGTATGATGACTGCTGTCACGGTCAACCACACAGATAACTGATTACACTATCCAGCCCAATGATGCATGCGCTGTGTGCAAAATCTCTGAAACTGAATGGACTCAATGCAAGTTAGTTAGCACTGCTAAACCCAGGTCTGTCAAATGTGTCTATGACTGCATGTGTTTGTCAATGTGTATATGACAGTATGTCATACTATATATTGTTCATTAACATCCAGTACATCCCTCATTACCATACTGTACAAGCCCTGGTGATGTTCTTCACTTAACAGAAAACTTGGGACACACCTTACCCTAAAAACTCTGTGGTGTGTGCAATTAAAGCCAAACACATTAATAGCAATAAGTACCTAGGTAGGGGTTCTAGTCTCAGTGTTGCCAAGTAAGTGTGTGTGTATATGAAGGGATCTACTTCAGTTTGCAGAAAATATATGCCCCAGGAGATCATTTGTCTGAGAACTAACTGGCTAAAGGTAACATTTCAAAGCAATCATCTTGTGGAAATACATTCAAGCAAAACTAGCAGTGGATGCGTAAATGCACTCTTCCCCACTGTACAACTGTACAGTGATACAGGAGTTGGTATATATACATGGGTGTAGTTGTTGTGGCCACAGCCACTCACATTGGGGTTATTGTTGTGGGTATCCCCCCGATTAGTGTGCTGTTATTCTGTACAGTTTATGTTAACAGGTTAAGTAGTTGTTAATCACACTATGTGTGGTTCTACACCACCCCACACCTTCCAAAGTGGGGGCTGTGCCACTCACATCAGTACACCTATAATTACCAACTCCAGGATTGCACTACATTGGGGAAGAGGGCATATACCCTGCCAGTACCATTGTCAATGACATTAAACTGGCAAACTGATTATTTCCTGATGTGATGATTTGGCAATTTGGTCTGGGTGGAATTGCATAGGCTAAAATGAGTTCACTGCAAAATAAAATACATCCATGTGAACAGTATTTTCTGTGCATTGCCTCAACACCAAAGCCTTTGCGCGCGCGTGTGTGTGTGTGTGTGTGTGTGTGTGTGTGTGTGATATTCAAGGACATTTGGTGTGTGCCACCCAGTACACTTACAATTGTCCACTGTAGAAGAGCTGCTGACATCAGCCACCATACACTCACCTGCATACACCCCTCAGACCTATGAGCCATATGGCACATGCAGTAACTGTTATACAGACCTGTTACCTGTGCTCAGCTGTACCCGGGATATGACACAGTCAATGTGTCACCACAGTGCTACACCCCTTGTAGGACAGGACAGCAGACCAACATCCTGCTGACACAGACACCTAGAACACAAACAGAATACATTATGGAGACCACAATCAGTCAGTGTTAATAACAGTATAATGCATCATGGCTGGAAAGCTACACACCCTGACATGTAAACATTAATCATTCCAGCTGAAAACATGTTAAACAGCATTACATTGCAAAACCTTAGGACATTCACCCTGTGCATCAGAACCATATCAGCATGTCCCTGCATCAATGGTATGGATGACAGGGATGTGGCACAAGTATCATCATATGCACAGGGTGTGTTGTGGGTTTGCCAGAGGCCTAGGCTGAGCCATTTGGTTGACATCATGTGCGTGGGTTAGGGGGTTTGTTATTAAATGGGCTATGCAGATGTGGTGTGTGTAGGTAGGGGAGGTGCCCTAACTGTGTTGGTGAATTGTGTGTGCATGTATGCACACATGTCTGCCATGTGGCTGCCCTATACAGGAGTTTGTTGGACAGCTGTAGACCACACATGACAGGGTGTACAGTTCACTGTCTCTGACCATGGGCATGGGAACTGTGCCTGCCAGGGGTTTCACAGGCACTACCAGGCAGAGGCCCAGATATGGTACTCTCCCCTGATGATGACAATTGTCCACTGGATCTGTGTCCCTGTTGGGACCAGTCAGGGCCATGTGCATGTGGCCTGCTGCATTGTGGTGTGGACAGCAACCCCCTGTAGTGCTGGTGATGGTACTGCCACTACGAGAGCGGCAGTGAGTTGTTTCACATCAACGTAGACCTCCACCTAAGAAAAGCAAACAGCAACAGCTTCAACAAACTAAACCAAAAAGACCGTAACCAGTGACACCAAAGTAGTAAAACTTTTCTTTACTGAAAAACAATAAAATTGAAGCGCTTTTCATCAGGTCAAATACCCGACTTCTTCAGAATCTTCACACACTTTAAACCAACATTTACAGTTTTATAATAGTTACATCCTGAGAGCCTATTTAACTTCATTAATCAATTAAGTTGTTAAAGGGCTAACAACAAGGAAATAAAAGCAAAACAAGTACAAAACAGTAAAAGTAACTAGTAAAATAAGTAATTAAAAATAAATTATAATCTGTAATCTTATCAAATGTGCTAGTAACAATATATAGAACACAGATCATAATCAAAGCACATAATTAAAGTGTACCAATGATATTTATCTTTTTAAGCTCTTTAGTTTCAACAGGCTAGAAATTGAACAAGTGTTATTTAAGCCTGGATAACAACAGGCATACAATCTTACTTGCCAAATTAATTCAGCTTCTTCTAATTGTACAGGTCTTGGGCCACCTCTTTTGTTAACTGGAATGTGGTCTATAGCAATAAATTTAAAACTGTGGTTGTGATTAATAAATACATGTTTAGCTAGTGCGTTTTCCATTTTAGATGTCTTAATAGCGTATAAGTGTTCATATATACGGTCTCTCAGCCTTCTAATGGTTTTACCAATATAGAAGGCCGGACATTGTTGGCATCTAGCTAAATAAACCACATAACATGAATTGCAATTTAATTTAAAACCTATTTTGTATCTACAATTGTTAATACAAAATTGTGTACCCTCTTCAACATATTTACAGTGATTACAATTCTGACATTTATATGTTCCTACCTTCGATGTCTTACTTCCTTTCTTAAATTCCAAAATATTTTTTAGATTTTTTCCTTTCTTATATACAATCTTAGGACAAGGGCCTGTTTTGTTGTAAATATCTGGGTCTGCTCTAAACAATTCCCAGTTCTTAAATATAATGTCAGTACATATTTTGCTATCTTTACTAAATGTAGTAATAAAAGTACTCTTACAGTTTTCGTCAGTCAGTGTTGAAACTGGCAACACTGGATTCATTAATGTCCCAAGTTTATCAGTCACATCAATCTCAACAAACCCATCTGACCCACTCGTAAATGTATTAGTGTGAGGGCTTGTAGATGTGTTAATGATGTTATTAGTAATGACTGGTAGTAGTGGATTGTAAAAATGTTCACTTCTTTTATTAGTAACTTCTTGTATTAATTCATCTAGTAACTCGGTGGGGTATCCACGTGCCATAAACATGTTCTTTAAAGTAGAACATTCAGCATAAAAATCGTTGTCAAGTGATACCATTCTAGCAGCACGAACCAGCTGCCCTTTAATTACAGATCTTTTTTGAAAAAATGGGTGGCAGCTGGTGTAGTGCAAGAATGTGTTTGAGTATGTTTCTTTTCTATAAATTTTGGCAGTGAAACAATTAAGTGTTAAATCCTTACTAAGCATCACATCTAAATAAGCAATGTTCAACGTCGAAAATGTGTAAGTAAACTGTAAAAAGGTGGTACTTTGATTAAAATATTGGACCATCCATTCTACTTCACACTCACCTACCCTCACAAGTAGAAAGATGTCATCCAGGAACCTAGTGTAAAGGAGGAATGAGTCAAAGTATGGGTTTTGTTGTGAAAAAACATAATTGGACTCCCAATAAGCCATAACCAAATTGGCTATACTACCGCCACATGGCGATCCCATAGCAACCCCCACTTTTTGTTTGTAAAATTCGTCTCCAAAAATGAAGAAATTATATGTCAAAATTAAGTCACCTAATAACGTAACCAAATAGATCTCCCTATCCGGTGCATGGTGTTTCTTCATCATATAACAAACCCATTCCAAAGCAATATCTTGTGGAATACTGCTATACAAATCCTTGACATCTACTGTTACAAAGTTTGCTTCCATATCAGTCCCAATGCCTCTTATTGTGTCCAGAAATGACCATGAGTCCTTACAGATGTGATGTTCCATCTGGACATATTTTTGGAGCATGCTGTCAACTAACTTTGCACATGTGTACGTAGGTGATCCCCTACTATCCACTAGTAATCTAAGAGGTGGGTTGTTTATACTCTTATGTATTTTCGGGATGCCGAAAACACATGCATAACTAGGGTAAGATGTAGTTAAATATGCATGCGTCTTAGAATCAATTCTGCTTTCAATAAGTAAATCTTCAATAGTGTCCTTTATTAATTTATAAGCACGATTAACCTCTGACCTGGAACTAAGATCGTACTTATCTGATTTTAGTACCTGATACATGCGTTCCTCGTAGTCATCAGTAGTGAATACTACCAACCCTCCACCCTTATCTGGTTTACAAAACCGTAAGTTTTGTGTGCCAAGGTATTCAATAAATTCCCTGTCCTCTTTTGAAGTGTTGTTATTGTTATACTTTTTTGGTTTACTCAAACACGAGTGTCTCAAGTCCAATTCGCAACACCTTTCAAATAATTCCAATACAGGGTGTAAGAGAGGGTTAAAGGTACTAGGTATGTGTAATGTATTTGAACTAGTCATGTCAAGGGAATCTCCAATTAATACTTTAAAATTTAATTTCCTAACAAATAGTTTGACATCCAGTATGGTATTGACAATGTCAATAGACTTTGTAGGAATAAAACTAAATCCCCTGGATAGTAATTCCACCATACTGGTGTCAAATTTAACATGACTAAAATTGTATAGACTGAAGTCACCTGATACATTTTTAACTATTTCTGGCAGAATTGGGGCTACAGTTGTATCTACCAGTGGTGTTGTGGTGCTGACATTGGTCATTCCTAAATCAAGTCCTGTAGTGTTCGTAAAGTCAATACGTAATTCTGGCGTTGAATGATCTTCCATTATTGATTTATTAGAGAATAATGTCTCGTTACCCAAGTCCATATCTATTTGTTGTTCATCCATCTCTGTATGGTACCTGTATGGTATGTACCAACCCTGTTGGTGTTGCTGACCTACGTTGACGTGGCCACCGCCTGCTCCCACCACATAGTCTACCACAGACACCACACGGTCGAGGATTCCCACCATCTCACTCAACCGTCTATCCAGGACCTCTGCAAAATAACGGTGGGCACCTGCAAGATCACGGATGTTGTCAAGTACAGCTGCATAGTAGCCCTTTGGAGCCTCAGACTCTGTCTGGTGTAATGTTCCATACATGCCTGTGCCTCCATTATGGCCCAAAACATGGGTCTGGTGGCAACTGCTATGGTACTTCTGGCAGGGGCATGATGGGCAGCAGCCCTCCTATGAGCACCCCTGTACATCTGCCTCTGTGGTACCTCACCGGTCATCCGGCTATGGCTGCTGTGTACCGACACACTTGCCATAGTCCCCAAACTGTCCTGTCCCATGCCACCACCCGCTGACTGTCCCTCATCTATGGCCACTGGTGATGGGGTATGTATGGGCATTGAGACTGTGTGCAGGGATGGGGTGGATAAAAGTAGGATGTCAACCGATGGCACAGCTTCAGCCCCTGACAACCCTGCCTGTGCCTGACAATGCCGATCATCATTGTCAGAGTCTGCATGGACACTAACATCAGTTTGCCAGCAGGAGGGACCCTGACCCACCTCGCCACCTGTGAGGGGCAAAAAAATGTAATTTAAGACCTGTACATTGTGGTTTACCTTCACACACACACACACTCACACACACACACACACACACACACACACACACACACACACACACACACACACACACACACACACACTTGCAGGTGAGGTGGCACAAAGATATTACACAGACCTCTCATTACCCAACAGTCAACATGTATGACATATGGCACTCAACAGCATGCACTGCAGCCATACTCAATCCTTGTTACCAACATTATACATCTCTGTGATGCATGAGCTGTGTTAGTAGGTGATCCCCCTTCCCCTGGAACACACTGCACCCATGTACACAGTATTGCTGTGCACCTGTACAGCACACTGCCATGTACTGTGCACCATACCTCATGAGTGTACACACCATTGCTGAATGTGGATATGTGTGGCAGTTTTGTTTGCTCTGTTGCTCACAGCCCCTATGTGTTTGTCTGACACATACCAGGGATGATATGAGGACTGATGTCAATAGTTAATGCCTGACCTCTGATTTGCAGATCTTATCATCAGCAGTGCATGTATGAGCAATAAAATCCAATTACACCGACAACCTTCAAAGCTTAATGTGGATATGAGGAGTGTACACATCCTTGTTGACATGCCAGCCTCTTCCATGATATGCGATGAGGCCACAATACTGCATATGTTAACATTGCACACACCTGATATGTGACATATGACCTGTGCAATCCAATGCAGTGTGAAACAAATGTGTTAGTCATGCAGATGCTGAATGAGATGCATACAATACGTGGGTTGCATAAGTGTGCACACCCTTAACACAATGGTTTGTTGCAGCACCTGTTAAGTGAACTACAGCAGTCACTATTCCTGGAAGGGGTATACTAGCATGGCTCATCTTCACTTGCCATTATTTGGTCACTCCTCTCTACAAATATCCCCTAATTCTGCCGGATTGCAAGGTCAGCTCATGTGCACAGCCCTTGGAGGTCACACATTGCCTTCACTACTGCTGTAGAGTCAGGGTTATGTCTGGCACAATTCATGACCTTGACTGTGTTCAGATACAGCCATTCTTATCGAGCTTTGGATGTATGCTTCAGTTCACTGTTGTGTTTCAGGATGACACCCCTTCCCATCCTCAGCCTTATTGCAGATGCTTGACAACTATGGGCCACACATGAGTGTTATTTTACAGTGTTCCAAATTCTGAACGCCATGTCTACCAGCCTAGTTCCTGCTAATGAACAGCAAACCTAAAGGTGTACACTGGCACCAGCAAGGTAAAAATTGGGATGGTGGCCCTGAGGTGGAGTGAGGTATTGCTTGTGCACCACATATATCTTTATGAATACTGTCTATAGGCTTCAGCCTTGGTCTCATGACACCATTTCACATTACAACACATGCCTTTGGAAAACTTGATGTTATGCATATGTTACCTGTAGAGAGCCCTGGATGATGGTTCCTGTGGAACAACTCTTCCTTCTGATTACCTTAACCCATAGGCCACACTTATGCAGATTCCAGGTGATTGTCGACACAGGTACTGCACAGGCAGTACTTGCTAGACATTCCTGCAAGTCTCTCAGTGTTGCTGCATGTGTCTGGGCAGCCTCCATGACCAGTTTGCAACATGTGTTGTCACCTGTTTTGGATGGGCATATGTTTATTTCCTACATTAATGTTGTCCCATACTTCATACACATATAAATGACTGTCTGCACTGTTTGCAATGGTATATGCAATGGTGAGGTAAGGCTACTTTTTCCACTCCTGAGTGCTACCTTTCGTATATGGGATCCATTTCAAGGTTTGTAAGATGTGTGAAAGCCATGGCTGCCTCCGTTGCAGGTGAGTGGACAAATGTCATGGAGATACTTCTTGGACAGCAGACCATTACTTACTGTGACATTGAGGCCCTGTACTTGATGGAAAGTGTGTACTCAAGAAGAGTGAATGCTGTCAATACCTCACAAGCTGCTTCCACAATATGTTATTTGGAGTTTGTGCACACATATGCTTCCAGTGTTTGTTAAGGTATGTATTTCCCATATTTGTTGTCCTAACATAGGATTCCATATTACACATTCATTGCTCATGTTAGGATCACATTACAGGTTATAAAAGGTGTGGAATGTGATATTGTGATTTGCCGTTGTTTAGATCAGGAACAGTTGCCATTGTAATAGTGGTGTATACACTGTTGTAGCCACTATATAAGGGTAATGTTTCAGACATGTCCCTACTGTAGGCCATTTGTCCCACCATTATGTTCATCTCTGTCCACACATCTTGCACTGACAGGTTGTTAGGTATACTGCAGGACTCTTACATACCCTTCAGATATGCCACCATGGTGACCACTGTGATGCAGTGGAGTTAACAGCAACAATAAGTGAACATGTACAGCATGCATTATGGGTAGGTGTGTTAAATGTGTGCATGGCAAATAGCATGGTCATAACATGGCTAGTGTATTGGCAAACCTGAACAAAACAATTACATACTCACCAGCTACAGGCTGCTGCCCCAGTTGTATACCAGAGGGACCTAAATAGTTGTGTGTGAGATGTAATGTTAGTAGCCACACCTGTGGTATTGGTACAGGGTGGGTGAAGCATTTCAGCACATCAACAGTACAAACTCACAATACTAGAGATTATCCACATCTGTTCCTTACTACACTGCAGCAACAGACTATCTTATCTGACATATACATGTAGATACTTTACAGATGAAAATGGATAAGCAACATTAGTCTACTAATGTGCCCTGGGGCCTTACCTGCACGTTCCTGGTCCATTGTGAGGGTGGCATCCACACAATGCTGTCTTCAGCTTTCTGGCTTGACTGGTGGGCAGATTACGCAAGGCTGGTGAGGAGCTCCTCAACATGTGTCAGTGGGGGCTGGATGGCATGACCTCCACCTGTGGCTATCTGGTCCCTCCTAACTGCAGCAGCATGCTGACAAGTGTGGTGGATCAGATCCATGCAGTGATGCTACACCTGCTCATAATTGTGGTTGTGCATGCCAACATCATTTACCCTGTGGACAAGCTAGTTCCACAGGGCGGTCCTCTCCTGCAGATCCTGGGCCCTGCGCCCAAAGAGGATGGCATGATGGGCTATGAGGAACTGGACTATAGGATCATTTTCCAGGGGTGTGTATACAGGCAGGCATTCCCAGGACATTGTACCTGGAAGACATAAACAGGAAAAAAGGTCAAATGACCGCATACAGTTGTCCATGTGCACATCAACAGTGGGGTATTACTTGCAAATAATCCAGACTATACCATAACACTGTAAGCTATCATGGCTTGTACATCTTGCATTACACTCCTGGCTCTGACCTGTCCAGTTGCACCAATGTTGGGCACTTAATGGCATAATCCACTACACACCATTCATTTCTGTGTAGAGGGATGACAGTGGCCATCTTCCATGTGGATGGTGTGTGGATGGTGGCATGAGTGTGCTTGACTGTATTGTGTGATGGGACTGTGAGCACATGCCTGTGCGTGTAAGAGGCAAACTGTGATGTTCTCATGCCCTGTGGAGTCTTGCTGTTTTTTGCCATCAGTCGGCATTATGTCCATGTTCACACTGATGTGGGCAGGAGTGTGGGTGATGTGCATATCCGAAAAAACACCATAGGCCAGCAAATACAGTTCCAAATGCTTTATTGCATATAGAAAGGGTGCTGAAAAACACCAAAATAAAACCTAAGTCCTCAGACTAGTTTCGGCAAAGCCTTCTTCAGTGAGGAAAAAATGATTAATAAAGACAATTCACCAGTGAAAATAATCCTTTTAAAGATACATGTAGCCAATAGGAAAGTGGTATGTTCCATATCATTAGTAGATGCCTGGATATACACAACGGCTACCTTTGTCATAAATTAAATACATATAGATCATGACAAAATGTTGGTAATATAATACCATATATGAAATTATTCAATAAGGAATATATAGGTGTGTATTCCTGTAAAATACCTGTATACAAAATACATGATATAAACTCACTTACACACTAAAGTCTAATAGTCCAGATCTGAATAACCAGCTGTGAGTGACTTATGTAAATAATATACCAGATATACAAAAGTACATCACTATCAAAAAATGTATACTATTCCGTACTATACAAATCAACCTTGTAAGTATATATTATACATATTTATCTCTAAAATTGATGTACTGAAGGACATAATAACAAAAAGTCCATCATTCAATCAAGAGATGTATGTTATATGAACTGGGTATCTGAATAGTAGAATGGACAGATGTAGTGAAATATAATCATCCAATATATATACTGATTAGGTGCAAACATATGAATCCTGCATCGTAGAGTATAAAAAATGGATGTGAACAATAAACATATATAAATAAATGCCACATCAACACAAAAAAGTGAATCACAAACCAACTTAATATGTGTTTCATAAATGATCATTAAGTCCTGGTGGGAATAATGCCCCAAGATGAACTATCCAGTACTTTTCTTTGTGACTAAGAATACTCTGCCAGCCAAGTTGATTATGTCTATTTCCCTGAATCTTATCAATAATCATAAACATGAATTTGGCTGATTTGTGTTTGATTGAATGTTGATACAGAGCATTGGTGGGTTTCTGATTACGAATATCGCTCCGATGTTCACCTATCCTGATTCTCAAAGAGCGAGAAGTCTTACCAACATAAAAGGCTTTACAATGGCACGTAGCCAAATAAATCACCCAACTTGATGAGCAATTACCAAAAATGCGAGCATCATGTACCTTACTAGTGTTAGCACTTGTAAATTGTTTAAGCTTATTAACTTGGCTACAAGAGGTGCAATGACCGCAAGGGAACGTACCCAAAAGTTCATCCCCTGCGATGGTGAGTTGCTTGTAATTTGCACCTCCACTCTCCTGATGTTTATAATGAGAAAATAATGTACCCAAGGTTTTGCCTCTCCGATAGGAGATAGAGCATTGATTACCCAAAATGTGATGTAGATAATCATTAGCTAACAGAATGTTCCAATTATTGTTGAGTATATTCCTCACAAGTTGATGATTTCTGCCAAAAGTAGTAATGAATCTAATGTTCTCATCCTTCATACGGTCATTCTTATCCTTATATTGTAACAATGAGTGTCTCCCTTGTTGGTCTGTCCAGATCCTGGCTGATTCTATATTCTATATTCTATATTCTATATCAAAACTAAAATGTATTTATGTATTTATATATGTTATACTATTTATATATATATATTATATATATTATATATATTTTTTATTGTTTGGATATTATGTTGATTGAATTGATTATTTGTTAAGGAAGTGATGTAATTGTTGCTATTTAAAGGGAGGGTCTTTGACTGCATTTTATGTCTGAAGAAGCGTTTGTGAAAACGTGAAAGCGCTAACCTGTACTGCAGTCGTTTTGTTTTACAATAAAACTTGGAAGCTAATTTCATGAGAGAAGTCATCATTATTTTCACGGAATACAGCGCATGGTGCACCTTCTTGTTTTACTTTTTGTACCTGCCTTTGCTATTGAAGGTGCTTCACTTGGTAGGATTTGTTTGTTTTCTTCAAATTCATGTTTATGATTATTGATAAGATTCAGGGAAATAGACATAATCAACTTGGCTGGAAGAGTATTCTTAGTCACAAAGAAAAGTACTGGATAGTTCATCTTGGGGCATTATTCCCACCAGGACTTAATGATCATTTATGAAACACATATTAAGTTGGTTTGTGATTCACTTTTTTTGTGTTGATGTGGCATTTATTTATATATGTTTATTGTTCACATCCATTTTTTATACTCTACGATGCAGGATTCATATGTTTGCACCTAATCAGTATATATATTGGATGATTATATTTCACTACATCTGTCCATTCTACTATTCAGATACCCAGTTCATATAACATACATCTCTTGATTGAATGATGGACTTTTTGTTATTATGTCCTTCAGTACATCAATTTTAGAGATAAATACGTATAATATATACTTACAAGGTTGATTTGTATAGTACGGAATAGTATACATTTTTTGATAGTGATGTACTTTTGTACATCTGGTATATTATTTACATAAGTCACTCACAGCTGGTTATTCAGATCTGGACTATTAGACTTTAGTGTGTAAGTGAGTTTATATCATGTATTTTGTATACAGGTATTTTACAGGAATACACACCTATATATTCCTTATGGAATAATTTCATATATGGTATTATATTACCAACATTTTGTCATGATCTATATGTATTTAATTTATGACAAAGGTAGCCGTTGTGTATATCCAGGCATCTACTAATGATATGGAACATACCACTTTCCTATTGGCTACATGTATCTTTAAAAGGATTATTTTCACTGGTGAATTGTCTTTATTAATAATTTTTTCCTCACTGAAGATGGCTTTGCCGAAACTAGTCTGAGGACTTAGGTTTTATTTTGGTGATTTTCAGCACCCTTTCTATATGCAATAAAGCATTTGGAACTGTATTTGCTGGCCTATGGTGTTTTTTCGTACTTGGATCTGGCTGGGCAAGCTGTACGTGCGAGGGGTGGTGTTTTGTGTTGATGTGCATATCCCCCTGTGCTATTGTTGTGGATAAGGTGCCACTGTTCCTGCCTATCCTGTCTGATGCAGGTTGCCTGTATTCATGGCATCTGTAGATGAGGTGTGCTTTACTTCCCGGACAGGTTGACTTGTGTTACTGGCTCTGAGACTGCGTACATATGTGTAGACATGGTTGCAACTGGCCTTGATGGTTTGCATATGTCTGATTTCTAGTCATAGTCAGCCTTACAGGAGGTCACCTGTGAACCTACATGCTTGCTCAAATAGAGGTGCACTTGCTTCCAAGTTGTGGTCTGCACTTATTTGTCCCCTGTACAGCCACTATATTAACCTATTATGTGCTTTGTGTCTTGGTGATGTCCACCAAGAGGGATTACTCTATTGTTGGTGGAGGATGGTTGTACAGGTAAGGTACTGCTGATTCCATATAGCTACAGTGGATATGAAGTGTACACACCCCTGTTACATGCAAGATACTTGTGCAATTGGAACATGACCCCACAAAAGCACATGTCAACACAATCCTCACCTGTGATGTGTCCTATAGCCTGCTCAGTTCAAAAGGGAACATAACAACCTGACCTGTGGAAACATATAGGTTCATAGGTTCATAGGTGTGTACTAGGCTAATGGCCCTGGAGCCTTTACAAGCCTAGCCCTTGGGATTACCCTGACATCATTCCACCTGAACTTAGTGCCCAGTACCTCTGTCAAGTAAAGCCACTGGAGTGATCCCTGTGGTGAATTTTCTCTTTTCCATTCACTCATCAAGATTTCTCTTGAAGAGGGCTAGTGAGGTGCTCTGCTTGACATGTATGGGAAGTCTATTCCATAGCATGGGCAGTCTCTGGGTTGTGAACCTGCCCCTCCAACATATGAGAAGTAATACTCAGTACAGTATGCCAGTTGAATGTGTGTGTACACCCTTACACTGGTATGTTGTGTAAACACCTGCTGAGATAATTACAGCATCCATTTGTCTTGGTTTGTACTCTAACATCATATCACATCTTCCTTTGGCAATGGTTGCTCACCTTCCATAAAACAGCTTTGCTTCTTTTTAAATAGAATTTTACAGGTTATGGGTCACATTTGAGGTGAGAAACGTTTTGACATGACTTCCTGTGGTCTCATTGGCATACAGCACACAGACCTGGCATTCCAACAGGGGTGTGTACACTTTGATATCCATTGTATATGGGTGTTGATATAGCTATTAGTGGTAGGCATGGACAGTGGGTCATAACACAGTTGCACACTTCTCTGATTACTATGTGATAAGCATGCCTACTGTAGTACCCACATCATTATCATGGCAATGCAACACTCAGTAGCAGTACACATTTTATTTTGTTGTATGCAGTGACAGTGATATTACACACATGTGCAACATGCAAATCCTATTTTCCGGACTGCTTGTGACCCATGTTATTACTTTTGTGCCTTTCAGCTGAACATACATACACATGCTCAGGGGATACCTGGTACGCATTTGTGTTCTATGTCATTATGGCACACTGTATTTACAGTTTTGCAGCTCAGTCATACATCTCAACCTGTTATACCAGGACTTCTGGTCATTGGTCCACCTCACTGGGTGACAAAACAGGGAAGTCAATTTTGATAATGTACCAATGTAGCTGCCATAACACAAGTATATGTGTAAGTGACTACAGATATCTGTCACAACTGTGAACTTTTTCCAGAAGAACACTGTACAGTTGAATGTTATTAATTCAATATATCACATGCTGTTTAACACATACATCTGCAACAGTGCTTTACTATGCTCATGCCCTATATAGGTATCATAGATTTACACTACAAACATGTAGAATACTCATATTCAAAGGTAACATATGGATATGGGCAACATCCAATTAACTGGCCTAGCAGTGGCACAGACATGACTGTTTGACAGACACTCTAGTGGTTGCCATATGTAGGCTGTCCTTTTCCAGGGTGTGTCAGACTCCTCAGCTGTGACCCAACCTATCCACCTCTTAGAGCATCACATGTGGACAAAGCCTAAAATTAGGGGGGATATATAGGGACAGATTGTAGATATGCCTATTACAAACCTATGAAGTTTGTGCATGATACATTACACATTACCATGACTGTTCTGAAGGTGGTGGGTTCTGAAACTCATGTGTCTGTCATGACTTCATTACTTCCACCTTCAGCTATTTGCCAGAGCAATATAGATGTTTGGAGGAACAGAACAAACATTATGACAGCTAAATCTTGACATTCTGTGCAGATCTGCACAGTTGACAGGTATGGCCCACTGCAGACAGAGCCAGATGCTATGTCCATAGCATTTATTCAGCAGGACATCATTACAGCAAGTATTGATGGCACATATACATCTTTCATAATCATCTATTCCATTTTTACAGACCAATTACTACAATCAGTTATATGCTTACATGTTACACATACCTGGTTTATCTTCAGGTTCCTTCTGTGTACAGGATGTCTTCCTGTTTCGTAATTCAACGTTTTTTTTTTTTTTTTGGTGTGTGTGTGTGGGGGGGACTGTGTCTCTCTCTCTTTCCACTACTGGGATCAAGCTTGTTTGAATAGGTTGAAGCATGACTTTTGTAGGTGATGCTCATGTTCAGGTAATGGTCTCTGCACCAATTGCTGTTCCCCACTTGCTAATTGCATGCAGGCAGCTATGTAGGTCTTCCAATAGCCAATGTCATAGCAACCCACTGCCATAAATAACTACATCATGTGAGCATTTTCCCTTTACCTTTCCTGTACGGAAGACATCCTTCCTGTGTGTGGGCAGTGGTGTTACAGACAGCAGGTAGCTACACATCTTACAACAAGACTTGTGAACACAGGCTAACTACATGTTTGTATAAGGTGCCAAACCTAGGGACAGTATGTGAGTATTGCTGTTATAATGCATTGAATACTGCTAGTTTTACAGGGTTTGTGTGTACATGCTATTTCTGCATGGAATGCAGTCTGTCTGCATAGCTCTCAACTGTGGGCCTATCCACATGATGGCCAGAGGATTGGCTGTTATGTTATGTCTATTCCCCACACATGTCTTGTCCCTGACATATCAGTGGCATTCTCTCCATTGATTGCTATCAGTACATGACAACATCCATTTGTGTTTCTGACTTCATATTCCTGAGTAAGGGCATGTTGCAACCAATCCTGTAACACCAGCAACTTTCACAGTGTATAATAGCAATATTTCAAATATGGCCCTGTGTTTCAGCCTCTGTCCTCCAGCTATATACCAGGCTTGGTCCAGATGTCATGCAGTAAGAGTTTGATAGGTAATGGTCTATCATTATTTAGTGCTGACATTCCTGCTATGATTCTAGTGATGTTGTGGACTCCCACACAAGTTGTGGGGTAGGGTCCATATATATGAGGGCTACAGCTGGGCAAAACATGTGTGACCCTGTACAGTCTGGAGGTCAGTGTATGGAGAACACTGTTATATGCCCTTGTAAGACATTTTATGAGGGTGGGGTATTAAATGTTTTTAACCTAGGCTGTTACAGCATGTGAGGGATATCAGTAATAAGAAGCATTACGGTATATGGCTGTACATTTTCATACGTTTCACCATGGGAACAGTGGTGGGCTAGAGCTTATTGTCTTATACACAGTTCTGTTTGTCAGTGTGATAAAGACATTTTAAGTTAAGCATTATGTAACATACATTTACATTGTGACAACTGATACTTTTCATCCTAGGGGGTTGAGTACAGAGGGTAATTGGAGGCTGTTTAACTACATCTGCAATTAACTGTTGATTGAGTCATATTTTCAAAGCAAGTGTGTTTTTCACTGTTGCATTATTTGACGGCTTTAGCCTAGACAGCAAAGTATGTTATGCAGATTACTGTATCATATGTTTTCTTTGAGAGTTGCATTAATCAGTTATTATGTATTTCAAACACCTAAATGCTATAAGAAATGGCTTAAACAACTGAAAAAGTACACAAATAAACATTTATATGTATGCAAACTGTGTGTGGTGTCATGCCATTTGCATTGTGTGTAGGTATATGTTTCATGCAATAATTCTCATTTGTAGGAAAGATTTAGACACTGGCCATTTGAAAAGGTGGCAACTGTAGGAATAATGGCTGTTTGATATGCTGTGCACCCTGTATATATACTCTCTTTATATATATCTATAAGTATTTATATATGTATGTATTTGTGTGTGTGTGTGTATGTATATATATATATATATATATATATATATATATATATATATATATATATATATGTATAGTGCTTCCACCTTGTATATTCCCTATGGTAGACTGACTATTCTGCATGATATGTTAGAGAAATCATCCTGACATCTTACAGCTGAGATGGCTTACTGGTAACTTTTTGTGGCTATGTTATGCAGGGTCCTGGAGTCAAGACTTGCAAGTGCTAGTTATTTTGTTGCAAGGCAGAACAGTTCAGCTGTGGAGGAAGGGATAATGGCAATAATTACAAGAAATTCCTATTTTGGGCACCTTCACCCCCATTTACAGTGCCTTTGGTCAGATATTTTGCAGTGAGAGGTTTAGAGTGTGGATCCAATGTCCGAATGCACTATATATACATATACATATATAGATGGATACAGATAGAGATATATATATATATATATATATATATATATATATATATATATATATATATATATATATATATAAAATATATAGACATGTATGTCACATATATACATACACACACACATGCACACACACACACAGACACACACACACACACACACACACACACACACACACACACACACACACACACACATATATATATATATATATATATATATATATATATACACACACATACGTACATATATAAATACATTTTCCCTACTGTTCAATGACTGTGCTGCATGATATGTTTGAGAAAATGCACTTATCTGCAACTCAAATGGCTTAGTAGTAACTTGCTGTGGCGAGGGTGTGCGGGGTCCTTGGTTTGAAACTTGCAAGGGCTGATTATTTTGTTGCTGGGCAGAATAAGGCACTTTTAAGCAGTTGTAAGTGGGTTTGCGCATGTTTGTGCAGTGGTAAGCAATGCGAATTTCCAGTTAAATATGCTTACAGACAGATAGCCTTAACAGTGCTTAATCTGTGTAGGCAGTGCTTAGTGTTGCGCAAACATGCTTAATCCCCCTTACTACTGCTTAATAGTGCTTACTCCCGCTTACCCCCATGCTAATTTCTTTAAAAGAAAAGAAAAAAGGTGTGATAGGAAAGTGATGAAAAAGGGGGCATGCAGAGGGAAAGACAATAGGGAAAGTAGCTAGGGATGTGCAGGACAGGTGTAGGGAAGGTCCATAGCTGTCCACTACTTCAACAGTAACAGCTGTGCATATATACTGAATTTGGAGGTACATTTGGATACTCAACCCCCTGAGAGAGGTGTGAGGACAACAATATGTGTTGTGAAGCTAGTTAGACCAGATTATATGTGTCCAGTGGACACGTATGCAAAATGGGCAGCTATGTATGGGGCAAATTTTTTTTTTGGGAACAGATTGCCTTTTTTTTTAAGATGAGAATGGGATGTTGGGGAAGGATAGTAGGTATATATTGTGGCGGTAGGTTGGGTAGAAGACAGACAAGACAGCATACAGGGGTAGTATATGACACATGTGGGGGGTAAACACCTTGGATGGGTAGGGGTGTTTGGAAATCGGAAGCCCATGAGCCCCCAAATAGAAACAGTGGGACTGAGGTCCCCACCCATGAGCAGTTACCACTGCACCTTCACGACCCCAAAGGTGGCTGTGCTGGGGCTGAGCAGAAGGGGCAGACTGGCCCTCTAATTGCACTACACAGACCTCAAGCTGGCATAGCTGATCTCCAAACTCCCTTCTGAGCCCCCTACGCACTAATCCCCGGCCTGACTTTGGGTCACAGGATCCTGTCCACCCCCACTCCCAGTGGGGTGATGCCCATCTCCTGAGGCAGTTCCACTCAAAGGTGGTGTAGGACCAGCAGATGAGAAGGCCCTGGGGTGGGTCCAAAACATGCTGGGGCCCGGTACCATGGCCAGATGAGGTGAGATAGGTGGGTCCTCTGGGACTGGCTTTCCCAAGCGTGCTATGGTGTTGCAGTTTTAGAACATATGTGGGTTAGTAATAGTCAACAAAATCCAGGATTAGTTATAAGAGCATGCATAGATATTCCCATTAACCCAAAACACCAGATTTGAAACAGATGCATAGCAAACAGAACACATGCATATAAGGAACCACAGTGGGCATTACAAGAGCATGCAGATTACATTGATAGCAACAGGCCACCAATGATAGTATTTCAACATGGAACATTGATAGAAATGCATTTCAATATTTGTTGAACAATAGGACATATGTCCCAACAGTAGGTTTGGTGTAAACATACCCATTGATTTGTGCGTTTACATTACTATTGCAGATATGATGGGGGGGGGAGACATGTCAATTAACAACGTATATATCCTTGCAGTACTCACAACTTTAATGATCATTGCTCTAATCATTACTCTACAGGTATTATTGCAGTACCCTATGGCCTTGGTTTGGGCAGTGGTATGTTTGCACACAGTGTATACTTCAATTGTCTTATAGCTAAATTCTAATTCTCTTATTTGGTAGACCTGTGGAGGGAATGTTTAACACTACCTGACTGCTTCTACACATATTCCCAGATTCCTAGTTGTAATTATGTATATACCTCTCAATCTCTTAATGCACATCATCTGGACAAAGCTTGACAACATGGGGGTACAAATAGGGACATATTTTGAATATTGCTCTTATAAACTTTTAGACAGTTGGTAGAGTAACAGGATTTGTTTTACTGTACATTTTCTGAAGGATTTGACTCAAATGTATGTCATTATTTGGTGACTACAATCCTGAGATCATTCCACTGATTTGCCAGGAAAAAAGAGGAACAGGCCAAAAATATGAGCCAAATATCTGGATATTCTGGGAAAATCTGTACAGTTGAGAGGTATGATTATGCATACAGCTTACTACCACTCTCAGGATTCGAACCTTGGCTGTGTCTGCTAAAACACAACAATTTCTGTTTCATCAGAGTGAACTATTTAGATACAATTGTCTGTTCCTTTAGTGTTTTCTGTCTAAGACTCTCTTGGTTGTACAATCTGACCTTGTAATTCCAACAGTGTTATACAGACATTCCTAGACATATTTTTATGTAGCACAGTGTGAGAAACATTGGTTGACACAACAGTACTATTCTGATATCAGATGTTGGTGAATGCTGCATGTCAGGCCATACAATACCAGAGTAAACACTACCAGTCCAGGATTTAAAACTTTATTGGCAGGCAGTTACAGTTTTCTTATCCGAAAGACCTGTGGGGGAATGTTTGTTAACACTACCTGACTGCTTCTACACATATTCCCAGATTCCTAGTTAATATTATGCACATACCTCTCAATCTCTTAATGTACACACTCTGGACAAAGCTTGACAACATGGGGGTACAAATAGGGACATATTTTGAATATTGCTCTTATAAACTTGGAGAGTTGCTAGAATAACAGGATTTGTGTTAATATACATTTTCTGAAGGATTTGAAGTCTGAAAATCAAATGTATGTCATTATTTAGTGACTACAATTCTGAGATCATCCCAGTGATTTGCCAGGCAGACAGAAGAACAGGCCAAAAATATGAGCCAATTATCTGGACATTCTGTGAAAAATCTGTACAGTTGAGAGTTATGATTATGTATGCAGCTTACTACCACTCCCAGGATTCGAACCACGGGTGTGTGTGCTGAAAATACAACAATTTGAGTTTCATCAGAGTGAGCTATTTAGTAACTGCTGTTTGCTCCTTCAGTGTTTTCTGTGTAAGTCTCTCTTGGTTGTACAATCAGACCTTGTACTTGCAACAGTCTTATACAGACATTCCTAGACATATTTTTTATGTAGCACAGTGTGGGTAACAGTGGTTAACACAACATTACTGTTAAAAGACTACAACACTAAATGCCATACATTACCAGAGTAAACACAACCAGTCCAGGATTTAGAACTTTATTGCCAGGCAGTTACAGTTTTATTGAAATAGCACCTATATGGGACTATTTCTGTCATACTGTCTGGTTTATTCAGTGTAACCCATACACAGTTTTTATACTGTCAGGTGACTTTCTAGTACTTTATATTTATTTGGTATGACTACTACAACCAGGATTGTTACTCACCAGCCTCATGACACAGCCTTTGCAGCCTACTGGCATGGACGTCTTGATTCACAGCCCAGTCAGCTGCAGCTGTAAAGCGAATAGAAAAATATTTAGCCATACCTATCCATCACATGCACAGGCTGGACTTTGGTAAACAGTCATTGATATGAATACTTACACACTGCTGGGACATCACCCCTCTACCTTGCTTCTTGGACCCACTTGTCCAAGAGCTCCCTCTTCCTCCGCTTCAAGTTGGCATAGTGGTGCTGGACCTGCTCACCAGTCCTAGGGATACCAGTGGCACTGGTGAGATCACAGGCAAGATGGTCCCAGGCTTCTGCTTTATATTGGGAGCCCTGATACTGGCCCTGCAGCAGTCTTTCATCATGGTTATTTACCAGGAGTCCTACCATGACCTTGGACTCCTGTATGCCCCAGTGCTGTGCCCAGAATCACATGCCCTCGCCAACACCTGCCATACTGCCTACAGTGAGAAGCTGCAACCAGTTATGAGCTGTATTCCCACTTGTGGGGTTTAAATATGGCCAGTTTTGTGCCCTTTGCTGTGATTGGATGGTTTTGAATATGCTGACCTAAGCTAAGCTATGGGCAAAACTGCTTAGCTAAGGTTGGCAGTGCTCAATGGGCAAATCCACTTAGCTGGGCTACTCATTGCTTAGCAGTCATATTTACACAATGCTTACATCTGGTAAGCAGAGCTGTGCAATGCTTAGCATTGCTTATTTTTTATTATATAGACTATCTGCTGTATGGGATTGCTTCATCATTCATTACATATTATAAATTTGTTTACTGTCCCTGATATCCCCGATGTGCTTTCATTACCTTTATTCATGAGTGACTATACTGTATAGGGCACTTGTGTTTATATGGGGTTTCACAACTGTATTAAACTGACACCTCACATCTGGAACTACTACAGTACTCTGGTTAACAAATATATGTTATTTAGTAGCTAATTATAAAAAAATGTTTATGTACTGCTTTCACATGTAAAATGCAAATTGGTAACAGTGGGGATCAAACCAGGAATGGCTGCTTACAAAGCATATATTCTAATCACTACACTATTGCAGTACTGCTTATGTTGGATGTCTCTTGCTATTTAACTTCTTGTGCTGCTTAAGCTGGACTAAGAAGAGCAAAGCAATGGGCACACCTGCACAGCTACGCTTAAACTTTATAGCATGTTTAAAAAATATATATTTGTTGTGTATTTTTATTTGTTACCTTCAGAATATCTCTGCTAATGCTGAACCTGTTATTCTGTCAACTTTCTGCTTTGTGGGATGATTGTCCCTTTTGGCTTTGTCCACATTCCTTACTCTGATGGGTTGGGAGTGTGCGCTATGTGCTTATGATAAGTGTGTTATTCTATCAACTTTTGCCTTGGTAGGGATGATTGTTCCTTATGGTTTTGACCAGATTTCTTATCCTGATGGGTTGGGGGTGTGACGCGCATTCTCGCTCATTTTAAATTGCCAAAAGGCAATTCTGGAGTGCAGGGGCCATGTGCATTGTGAGAGTTCTGCTCTCAGACACACCCCTGTGCTCGTACATGGAACCGTGTCTGTTTTAGAGCATGGCAGCACACCCTCATACATGTGCATGGTGCTCTGCCGTGCTGAACAGGAACAGTCCCTGCCATGCAGGAATAACTTATTCCTGCATGGCTGCTTGCTGAATTCAGGAGAAAGTGTCTTTATTAATAAGTATCTTTAATCAGCATAGTATAATGCTGTTGCAAGTTTTTCCAAGATAGAAGCTAACAGCCTTCCTTAATAAACTTTGTTAGTTTGTTGGAGTTCAGTGGACTGAATGATAATGTAACACATTGCAAGATGGAATTTATATATAATCAAGCTATAATCAGTTTTCAACATAACAACACATAGCCATCTAGTAGACATATGTCAAATTATCTCAATAATAATAATAATAAAATGTGTTGTTTAAAGTACATATATAATGTTTTCTGATTATGTTCAAATATGCCACTTTAAAAAAGTCAAACAAATATAAGCCTGGATTCATAAAGTTACCACAAAGTGTGCACTATGTGTGTAGTTTTTGTACACTTTCAGAATTCAGGATCATCCCTACCAGAATGCTTGTGCTGTCAATTCACTCAGAAAGGTTACACAAGTGTACACATATTGTACACTTTGTGGCAACCTTTATGAATCCGGCTTTGTGTCATCTAATAAGTGCACTAAGCCATAATAAAACTTCATTTAATACGTATCAGTAAACTAGTAGGAGATTTAATTATTCAAGATTTTTAGTCATTGTGATCTTCAAGCATTTGACATTTTGATATTTTGATATTATGGTTTCGAGACTGTGATAGTAAACCTATTAATCTAGATGTATCTATAGCTATATATGTGCGTCTCTCTCTCTCTCTCTCTCTATATATATATATATATATATATATATAGATGTACATATGTGTATGTGTATGTGTCTCTGTGTGTGTGTGTGTGTGTGTGTGTGTGCGTGTGTGTATAATATATATATATATATATATATATATATATATATATATGTGTGTGTGTATGTGTGTGTGTGTGTGTATGTATAAATGTATATATGCACACACAGATAGATATATGTAATCAGTACATGTATATCAACTTTGAGTTCTGTGCAGTGGGGAAAGAAAAAATCCCTCTGATGCTATGATGTCAGTAATCATGTACTAATATTCACATAAATAGTGTTGTTCATTAATGTTTTGACACCAGACCTAGCACCTGAACTGACAGCTTGTAGTGTGTCATGTAAAATCAGTTTGCATTTAGAAATATAAGAAAATTACTTGCATTAAAAGCCCTCTTAGTTGTCTTATAAATCTTCACAGAACAGTACAAATTATTAAACTATATGTTTAATTACCTTTTGTAATGGAGTGCGTTCTGAAAAGAAAACAAATGGCTGTAACACAGACTTAAAGGCTTAGAGTATATTTGCTCACTATTTAAAGCACAATATGTTCCAAACGCAATAAAGTCATGTTTGCTTTGTCTGTGATGATGATTACAAATAAGTTATAACACAAATTGCCTTTTGTGTTAATAAGTTAGTGGGCTGTTATTATTAAAATGTTTCAGGAAATGATGAATATAATGCTTTACAATATTCAGCGTCAGCTGGTATTCTACTAAAGAAGCTTTTCTCAATAATGTAATGCAATGTTGCTAATATGAAAATATGACTGATGTCATCTAAGACTATGATTGCAGTAATTAATGGAGTGAAATTGGTAGTTTTTACATGCAGTTTATTAAAATTAACTTCAGAATAATATTGTGCTTTTACATAAACATATGAGAAGATTATGGAACGGTTGCAATCAGCTAAAAAAATATCACCTGTTGGTAGGGATGTGCCCAGTTATATAATCATCAGGCAGTTTTATTGTCTAGTTGTCATTTTGTTGAATTTTGTAATGCCAGAGGACATATCAAAAGATGTAGAGAAGAAAAAGTTGTCATTGATTGATCTATTCATTCATTTATTTTAGTGACTTATAAAGATCACTAAAACTGTTTTAAATAGATGTTTTTGTTCCATATTACAGTTATCAAAATCAATTTTGTGCTTATTGTGAAGGAAGGTGTAATGTCAGGCAAAAGAAAAGCAACAGCAGACCCAAGGGTAATGCCAACTGAAAGGAGGCAGTCTAAAATGTAATGTAAAAATGTAATGTAAAAATGTAATGTAAAGATGTAATGTAAAATGTAATGTAAAAATGTAATGCATTTCATTTTCTTCCCCTTTGTTGTCTGCAGTCAGACTGTTCTCATGGCTACAGGAATGTTTGTCCTTTGTCTTTATGAATATCCAAGAAGAAAGAATGTCTTTGAAGTGTGTTGGATCCTCAGACTTGATGTATCTGATTGTTACTGTAACAAATACGAAAGACCAGGAACTGCATGTATTTTAAGGTGTAATTGCTGATATACCTAGTGACTTGCACATCATTAAAACACCAGGGTGGATTCTGGATTCAAAGGAAGCAAATGCTGATGTGTCTTCACAAATCTTATGGTTGCTATGATAAGTAAAGGAACGAGTATAACCACTTGTTTTCTCTAGCAACATGATGATGATGTCACGGAGACTGAGGCTGGGGAAAACATGGTACATAACTGTAGGCTAAGAAGAAATTGCATTTAGGGAGATCTTGCTGTCTTTTTAGGTGAAATGTGACAATCAGTTATTAGTTTATCTGGGGTCAGTATTTATATAGAAAGATCTATCCAGGGAGCTTAGATATCTGTAGCTTATGTGTCTCTGCATGCATCCCCTCTATTTCAGTGCCTTTTATTTGATTTTTTTTGTATGTGCCAACCTATGTATGTTTTACTCTGCAGTTGCACTATTTTATTTCTTATGTAAGTTCATTTATTTACCTTTCAGCACTTGTGGCTGGCATTTCTTTGTATATTTGTTTGATTTATGCACTGCTATTTATCCAAGCAGACGGTATTCATTCTCTATACTGTTGGATAACAAGCTGTATGGCACATGTCTCATATTAGACTGCTTAAGGCCTACTATGTGAAGGAATTATAACTGCTACATCTCTTTTTTTTGCTTGATTTAAGAACAGCAGGTAACTGGAAGTCTTTGACTTTTCGTGGGTCATGGCAGTACTACTATGCTAGGAAGAAGACTGTTGGTTATTTTAAGAAATGTCAACCTTCATTGAAAACTGCATGTGTGTGTGTGTGTGTGTGTGTGTGTGTGTGTGTGTGTGTGTCGGGGGGGTAATATTTTGTCTGAAAGGCAGATAAAGGGGCACTAAGAGACATTGGTTGACATTTCCAGCAGTGATACTGGGTCTTTGGGAGTGCACAGTTAAAGACTCAGTTCTGTAAGCATATTTTGTGCAGTCCAGTCTGGATGTACAGTTTAGAATCCCACACTCAGTACCACAGTGCATATTTCCTTTATGATCCTCGCTCCAGGCTGTACTTTGCTGACTAGTTATTGACACAGACTTGGGTGCACTTTCTTGCTATTATCTTATCCTTGGTTGGCAGTGGTGGGATTCAAACCCCTTAATAACAACTTTCTTGACACCAGGGGTAGTATCCAGCCATCTGGGTGTCATATTGGTGGTAGTGGTGCATTCATACCATCACATTTAGGGACAGTGGTAACAGACCACCTTTACAGGTTTCTTTAGTTTTACATTTGTCTAGATAAGTTAGTTTGCAGTTATTATTCCTTTGTTATTTTGTCATAGCTCTCATGTTAGTGTATTATAATTTTCATATTAGTCATTCTAAATACAGATAAGACAGTTGTAATGGCAGCAAATGGGGAAATTAGAAGAAACTAAAAATTAAGATAAACTATATAGGAGGGTGGTTGAAATCAAATGAAGTCTGAGTGAGAAGCTCAAAGCTAGAATCAGAGGAGCTGCTGCCTAGCACAAAGTATCAGATGTGGTATATGACAGAAGAATGCCAAAGAAGCTGAGAGGTAAGGTATACAGCGGTGCGACCAATAATACTGTATGGTACAGAAACCTGGGCAGTGAATGCTGAGCAGTTGGGGAAGCTCAAGGTGATGGAGATGAAGTGCCTGAGATGGGTGGTAGGATGCACACTGTGGGACAGATGAAGAAATGAAGTCATAACTGCAGAAGCTCAAGTTGATCCAATTGCAGAGAAGGTCAAAGGGAACAGATTATGGTGGTTTGGACACATATAGGAAAGCAGAAGATCATCTGGTGAAGACGATTTGAGACAGGAAGAAGGCAAGAGGAAATGAGAGTTTCCAGCAAAGAGATGGATTGTGTGAGAGAAGACCTGAGACATTCAAGCATGCCCGTTGAAGAAGGTGGGGAGAGTGGTACTGAATCAGGAGAGATGGTGACTGTTGAAATGACCCCATGTAGAAAATAGGGAAAAGAGGGTTGAGGATATTGATGATGATGCCATCAGTAAAGCTGTCATCCTTATCATATTTTAAGACCATCCCTGGGATTCATGAAGCTTGCACCAGGCGCAGGCGTAGCGTCGGCGATCTAACGTCAAATATGGCCGCCGAGTGATTCAGGTATGAGCTGTTTCCATGTGCACTACCAGCGTACGCCACAGCTGCACAGTTCCCAGTGCGTGTATGCTAATTATCCCATGTACAGCAGTGTAGCATACAAATTAAGGTATATAGCAATTCATGAAGTGGTGCAGGCATAGCGTAAGCATGCAGAAATGTAAACCAAAAAAAGGGTTTACATTTTTTCAAACATAAAATCAGAGCCATGACAATGGACCAAACTCACGTATTATACTGAAAAACATGCACAAAACATAAAAAAGAACATGTAATGTCATGGCCACACTAACGCAAAGTAAAACCGCAGTGCATCGGTGTGCAAACGGGATCACAATGAAATATATTTATATGTAATAAAACAGCAATGTAACACATTTCATGAATTCCCCATAATAGTCAATGGCATGCATGCTACACTACAACCATGGTGCAAGGGTTGCTAAGGGTCTGTGACAGTGTTCTGCGCAGTAACTAGGAATTAGTAGTCAATGCCATGCAAATGAGAGAAGTAATACTGAATTGCAAAATCTCTGCTGGTGTAAAGATGTATCTCACAGCGTAGCAGTACAACACCAAGGTGTGGCCTGGAGATAAAGACATCAAGAGAGGGGTGCGCCACCTTAGCTGTACGCACATTGGAGCATTGCTAATCTGGGTTGCCTGTTGCTAAGCAAAGCTGCAGGATAGGGGTGTGGAAATAGCCATAGCTTTGCTTAGCTGAGGGCACACAAGGTAACAGAAAGTGCATGTGAACGTAGATGAAAACGCGCTCAAAACCCGGTAAACAGCTGTGCGCAGCACGCACCACAGCTGAAACAGGAAGGATATGGGAAGACAGTAAAGAAATGCTGCAGCATGGTAATTGGAGTACGAATGAGTAATTAACACCTAGGAACTCACAGTGGGCCATTGGCAACAGCTAACAAGGCTGCTAGCAGCTACCTGCAGAACAGGAAAGTGGAGGTGCCATACTGCAAATAAAAGAGAACTGTCACAGCAGAACAAAGCAAACTTGAGGTAGATCAGCTACATAACACATTTCGCTACACAATCCTGGGTTGGCAAAGTGCAAAACAAGAAAGCCAGCAGCTGGATGCATGCCTGACAATGGGAGGGGAGTCGGGTTGAAAAGTGAAGTAAAGGGCAATAGATGAATCACGGCAGCCAAGCGTAATTCAACACCAAAGGCCCCACAATAGCAGTACCTGCTGTAAAACCCATAATTAAGATACCCTGCAGCTGGAATTGCACATACACACCCAATTACACCAGCAGCATCCATTGCACAATAGTATAAAGTGTGAAAGCACCTCACACACACTTATGTATTCCCAGACACTCCGCACCATCGGTGTATACAGATGGGGAACTTTTAATATGTATATGTTAGGGGCTGCTGTAGCTTTGATTCACCAGCATGTGTCGGAGACTGACGGTGGTGTGGAGGATGATGCTGACAACCATCTCAGGCACCGGAGGAAGAGAAGAGTGTTCAGACCCAGGGTAACCTGCCAGGGGCTACATGATCTGGAGATAGTAGAGCATTACAGGGTGGACAGGGTGTACCATACAGCAACTTGTTGAGCTGTGCCAGCCACACCTCAGAGCCAGAAATAACAGAGGAGAACCCATCCCTGTGGACACAAAGGTATGTGCAAGCCTGAGAATACTAGCCACAGGTACCTTTCAAAGGCCAACTGGCGATATCATGGGGATCTCACAGGCATCAGCATCCAGGATACACCACCAGTTCCTGGATACCATGTTACCACATGCCAATTAGCACATATACTTCCCCCAAATGCAGGAGGAGTTGGCCAGCAATATGCGCCTCTTCCACCATGTGGCAGACTACCCGGAGGTACTGGGTGCAATAGACTGCATGCACATCAAGACACCACCTAGTGAGCAGGGTAGACGCTACATAAACTGCAAGGGATACCCCTCCATCAACTGCCAGGTAGTGTGCAATGCCCAGGGCATTATCATGGATGTGTGTGCTGGCAGCCCTGGAAGCTATCACGACTCCCACATCTGGCATGCCTCACAGCTGTATCAGGTATTTGCTAGGGGGCATCCCATATGGCCACCTGGTGGGGGATGCTGGCTATGCACTGGAACCGTGGATGATGACTCTCATCAGAAATGCACACACACTCATGCAAGAACGCCATAATGAGGCACACTCAGAAACCAGAATCATCATAGAGCATGTGTTTGGGATGCTGAAATCATGGTTCCATTGCTTGGACATATCTGGTGGAGCCTTGCAGTACTCTCCAGGCATGTGTGCCCACATCCTCATAGTATGTGCCATGCTACACAATATGTTCCTGCAGAAACAGCTGCAACAGGGACAGAATGGTGAAGGCCCTCACAGCCCACCACCATTGCCAAGGGTCCCACATGCACAGAAGGACTCAGACCATGAACACCCTGTGCCAGCCTCAGTAGGCAGATGGAGGCGTGCCCAGTATGCCCATGCCTTGGCAAAGAGGGAATGTATAGCACACACACTGACAGTGCAGGCACCTATGGACCGACACCCTTCTCCACCTGCACACACAGCAAACATGGAGGGCACACACACAACCAACTGTAAATTGTTATGTATGGGTGGTCTACTGTGTGCATTCTACATAGACAGCCCTCAACTATTGTACACACAACTGCCATTGGCACAAGGTAAGTCAACACCTGAACAGTAAATTAAGCTATCAGCATGTGTCGATACTGTATGTATAGGGTCATAGGTACATAGGTAGGTACATGCCTAACTGCCCGAGGCCATTCATAAGCATAGCCAAAATGTGTCTGCTGTCGTCACCCCATTGATTAACTAGCTGTCCCTCTGTGGAGCAGAGCCAATTGCATGATCCCTGGAGTGTATCCACTGTTCCCTACCCACTCTGCAAGGATTCCCTGGAGTGTTAGTGAGGGGCTCCATATAATGTAATCAGGGATGTAGCTCCAAATCATGGGGAGTACCCATGACAGGAATCTGTCACTCCAGCATCTTCCAGTTATGGTTGTGGCAAGGTGTAGCTCATTACAGTGTGTGGCTCACTGTGACATGGATTCCCATTTGTGGAGCATATCCATTAAGCCTGACTTGGACATGGCTTTGTTGGGCAGCAAATATCATCTCTGAGTAAATGAGATGCCACTGAGTAATGCAAGAGTTTATGCAGTCTGGCAGCATAGGACACATGTCTGAGGGTATTATCCCTCTTTGTGAGGTATGTTCATGGCCCTTCCAGCTGTCGGATGTGTCTTCTGAGGTACATCCAAAATGGGTTATCATACTCGATGATGGGATTGATGAGTGATGAGTAAAGGGGCACAATAACCTAAGTCTGTTTAGATGCAAACCCTTAAGTTATCAGATGTCCTACATAGACGGATGTCCTAACTACTTCGCAGATGTGACTGTCAAAGAGAGATCACAATGTAATGTAGTCCCCACATACCCATTACGTTGTCTGAATTATAGTGTCTGCCACTCATGTGTTAATATGTGTGTGTGTGTAGTTTCCTAAAATGGAATGACCATGCAGTATGTGGCCTTTAGCTGGAGGCCATCACTCTGACACCCTGTGTTGGTCTATGTGAGGCCCCATGAAGGACATCTGTGACAACTGGATTGTCAGTTATGCCTCCCAGTCTGCAGTAATCACAAAACACTGCCTGCTGTAGTCCACCTGTGTTAGCCCGTACCTCTGAGAAGTTTATGGCAAACAGTAGGGGTCCCAGAACTGAGTCCTGTGGGACACCAGTTGTGACTGGTCAAGAGTTGGACCTGGAGGCTGCTAGGCTTACCATGTGGGTTCTGTTTGTAAGCCTGTTGGCAAACCAACCTGTGATGTATGGGTGTATGTAGTGGCTGGTGAGTGTAGAAATAATACCTGAGTGGGGAATGGTGTCAAAACCCTTGGTGAGGTCCAGGTAGTATGTGTGAACTACCACACCCCACACCTAAAGTCTAGGTGACTGTAAGATGTCAAACAGGTTCAGTAGGCATGATCTGCACTCAATCAAGCTGACCTGGGTTGGGTCAAGTGTCTGGAGGTTACCATTGTCTATGTTAATGAGTGCCATGAAGATGCACTCCATAGCCATGCAGATCAGGCTACCCAGGCTTATGGCGTGGTAGTTACCATGGTCAGTTGTGTCACCACCTTGGTGGAGTGGAATAGCTGTTACCATGTGCCAGTGAATGACCATGTAGCCTGTGTAGAGGCTGATGTTGAATTGCTATATTAGGCGGGGGGTCACTTTGTCTTGTAGTATCTGCAGGATGCAGTCTGGGACACCATCTGCCTCCATTGATGCTCTGTCATGCCGTTTGAAAGGGCCATTACCACCTGTATGTCTCAGATGACTGAGATACTGTACATTTTGGGCATTGTTGTGGGCCCTGTAAGGGGGAAGCTTGCTCCGAATGTATCATCAAGTGTGTTGGTGATATCAGTAGGGTCAGTATATTCAGTGCAATATTGCACCAGCACAGTGTAAATCTGTGTGTTACTGCTTACATCCTTGACATAGCCAAAGAAGCCTTTGTGGTCATATTCTGAATCCATGCCTATTTACCTGTGGATGTCAGCCTTGGATGATTACATGAGTAACATAAGTATCTTGCTAATACTGCTCACGGACGTCTGCATGTCTTGGGATTTGCTGTTGTTCTGTACTGCTGTCCTACTTCTGTTGTATAGCCTGTATAATGCAGGGGTTCAGCAGACTGGTGTCCTTGTGTAGGAGTAGCGAGTCCTGGTTTACCATTGATGGCACAACCCATACATCTTTGTAGGTGCTTATAGAGTGCATTTGTAATTCTGTCTGTATCTTGAGCAGTGTCATCCCTGAGCATGGGGGCTGTGAACCCTCCCATCTCTGTCATAAGCACTGTGAATTTAGCTGTAGGAAAGGTACCAACTGTGTGCTCCTTGGGTGGGGGAGATGGTTGGGCATGGAAATCATCAGTGAATAGTTTATGGCCAGATCTAAACAGTGACTGGTTTACCTCTGTTGTAGTGCACCTGTTGCACATGTCAGTGATCATCACTTCTAGTATGTTTTCACCTCTCGTTAGTTCATCTACCAACTGATACTGGCCATATGAGGTGATAAATCCCAGGAAGTGCTGGGCCTGGAAGTAAATACTCGAGCAGGTTATCCAGTTAAGTGTAGGGTAGCTGACATTGACCAGTAACAGGGTGTCTGGTAGGACTGTCATGTTTAGCACTGTTTCCAGATAGCTGTAGTGGTGCTCCTGGGTCATGGAGGGTTAACTGTAGCAGCTCACAGTTTGCATTGCAGTCATGGCTGATGGTAGCTGCACATGGATGATCACAGAGGTATCATGCTGCCCCACTAACTTGGAGGTGTACAAAGATAAAATCCTCCCACTGCTGCGGTGAACTGCCTAAGAAACAGCAACAAAGGAAACAACGACAGTTGGTTCACCAGGGCTAACGTCCTGCAGAGGTGCAAATATGGCTCAGAAGAAGTCCAAAAATGGAGAAATTTCATAAAATCAATTTAATCAAAACAAAAAGGAAGTAAAATTCCCTTAAGTGACACACGATAAGCACTTTTGATAAAATTTCCTCAGATCATAGTAAAGTGCGGGACTGGTGTTCATTTTTAAATAATGAGTCATTAATTCATCATCCGATCAGCAAACAGTAAAAAAATGTTCAGAGCCAATCAATCTTGGAGTTGTATCATCTGTTATACATATACGAACTTGGAGGTGTAGGTATCCCCGATGAATATGGGTACACCCCCTCCATATCTGTGCCAGTCCATGTTCAGTGGCTGAAATGTGTGTTATGGGTTGTAGTCTGGTAGTGCCGGTGTGCTCACAGGGGCCCTATACAGGTCCCAGTCGCAGAACAGATGTAGATGTTGCCCATACTGAGGGGGTGCTGTGAGTGTGTGCATGTTGTGAGTACTACCCCTGGTGTTGCGTAGCCTAACCCTCATTGATTCCGCTATTGTGCAGTTCATGGAGGTGAGATTCACCTCTGAGACCTGCCTAAAAATGGCACCATGGGGGCACCAATAGCCTTGCTCAGCATTCCAAAGACTTAGGCTGACACATGCAAGTTGGTATGGCATTGTTGCAAGCATGTTTCCCATGTGTGCTTCTGTCCCATATTTCCTGTAGGCAACCTACTGGTAAGCTATAGAAAGCCTGAAACCTATACATGTCCACTAGCTTCCAAGATAGGCTTTTGGAGTGATTATGTATCAGTAGTCTGTATGCTATTACTGTCCTTAACTGCTGTCTGACTACATGGTGATTTTACACATATATTGTGATCAGAAAACTCTGTATAATCACATATAATGTTGGAGATGGCCTGCACTGTAGAGGTTCACATATAGGTAGTAGTCTATCTGCCCAAGGGCATTTAGAAGCATAGCTAAAGTGTGGTGGCTTTACCGGCACCATTGATGAAGTAACTGAGCCTCTGTCAAGCATAGCCAATGAAATTATTCCAGGCAGAGTTGCTGGAAGCTGTTGAAGACTGGGGTGCTGTAGGGTGATAGGGGCACATAGTGATCTCAAAAGGGCATGTTAACATGACAACCCAACAGCATTCAATTTCCCCATCAGGTCTTGCCGCTATAAAATTTGAGTGGCTCCCCCACACCCTGGCTGTATGTTTCTGGGACACATGATCCCAGGGCTGTATATACTGTTGGCCAGTCACACATCAAGGTTTCCCCTGAAGTGTGTCAGTGAGGGGCTATGCCAAATGTAGTTAGGATGTTAATGTATAGTCTCTCAATTCATGTGTTATGTCGGTATTTTGAGAAGCTCACTGGGTGTGGTTGGCTCCGCCTGTTGTGTAGCCAAGCTTACACATAGGATTCATGGACATAGGAAATAGGCAGAAGGAACATTAATGTCAGTAGTGTAATGGCTACAGCATTTGCATAATATCTGTGCAGTCCTGGTTCGAATCCCAATAAAGTCAGAGATGATTTACATGTTACATAGTATACCTTCACCACAGCTTGCATATATAGGTAGTATTCCACAGAATAATAAACATTTGGAACACACAACCGCTGAAATGTACATTAATCACCCTTGTACTACCAGTGCCTGCTCTGCGAGGTAAAATGACCACTGCCAGGATTAGAACACACGACCATATACTCAATCTTCACAATAACCTACCACTATGCTACCTGTGATGTACCAACGGCAGTTGTGAATTCTGACAGGTTGAAACACAAAAGGGAGGAATGTGTGGAATTAGGACAAACTGCCATGTACCCAATGAAAGGTGTATGCTATATATATATATATCTGTATATATATATATATATATATATATATATATATATATATATATATATAGAGAGAGAGAGAGAGAGAGAGAGAGGGTTATATGTCGATATACAGGGATATACATATATATGTAGATATATAGATAGGTTAACAACATCTACACAACCATGGAGGTACATATAAATGGGATACCTACCAAATACCGAATGGTTGATATACCGACGCACGTAATCACGAGGCTTAAAGACCAAAAGACCACAGTACCGAAACACCAGAAGCGCGAGTTTTAAAATCCCAATGTTAAGGGACATTTATTTAGTGCTTCTGGTGTTGCGGTTCAGGTAGGTTACTGTGTGTAAGTGTGTTTGGGCTGTAGTGTGTGTAAGTGTGTGTTCTGAGTGTGTTGTGTGTACCTGGGGGACTGTAATATGTGTGTGTTTGCTTTGTGCGTCTGTTTCAGAGGTAGAATATTAAAGTGGGGGGTGTGGGGGGGTGCAGCCACCCACATGGGGGGTGTAGGGGGGCTTGCCCACCTGCTCATACGTAGTGTAAGATGGTTTGTTTGGATGTGGTGGGTAGCAGTGTGTCTGTGTGTGTGCGTCTATTGTATAGATTGTAATGTACAGTTCTTGTCTGCCCCTCACAGGTGATGTAGGTGTGTTCCCCTCCTGCGGCCCATCTGATGTTAGTTTCCCCACAGACTTTAGCAGTGATGATGAACGTATGATTGAGGCACAGGCAGGGTTGTCAGGAGCTGAATCTGTGACATTGGTTGCCATTCCACCTATATCCTCCTTATCCCCGCACACAGTTCTCATGCCTACACATACCCCATCACCAGTGGCCATAGAGGAAGGACAGTTGGCATGTAGTAGCTTGGAACAGGAAAGTGTGGAGGCTATGGAAAGTGTGCCTGCACACCATGGTGTCAGCCAACTGACTGGTGATGCCTCACACAGGCATGTGGCCAGTGCTGCTCATAGGAGGACCTCTGGGAAACATGCCCCTGCAAGACAGAGTGCAGCAGCTGGTGTCACCAGACGCATGTTTTAGGCTGCAATGGAGGTACAGGCATGTACTGAATGGCACAACAGAGAAGATCAGAGGCTTCAGAGGGCTGCTGTCCATTCTTTAAACAACAACATCCAGGCAATGGTAAATGCTCAACAACAGATTGCTGAAGCTTTGGATAGACAATTGGGTGACATCATTGGAGTCCTTGACCATGGCATGACAATCTGCGAGCATGAGCTGTCTGTGCTGGAACATCTGGTAGGAGTGAGGCATCGGGCATGGGGACGTAGGCCTGCTACATCACCTGTTTCAGGTCTACGTGAACAAGCTACCTCACATGCCCGCTCCCATAGTGCTGGTAGTAGCAGCAGTGCAGCTGGTGCTGTGCTGTCCACACCACGACACAGCAGGCCATGTGCACGTGACCCTGCATGGTTTCAACAGGGACATGGTTCCAGTGGACGTGTCATCAGGCAGTACCCAATCTGCACCTCTACCTGGTAGTGCCCGTGCAACCCCTGGCAGGAACAGGTCATGTGGCAGTGACTGGACACCGTGAACTGTAAAACCTGACCTGTACAGTCTGCAGCTGTCAATAATACCCCTGTGTAGGCCAGACACATGCCAGAACTGGGTGTATACATACACACACACACACACCGGAAAAATATGTAGGGCACTGCAACACACACATGCATAACATCCACACATGCCCAGTTAGATCAAAGGCCCTAACCCACACACATAATGTCATCCAATAGTGCAGCCTAGGCATCTGGCAAACATTATCACCCTATGGCATATGATGATGCATGTGCCGCATCCCTGTCATCCGCACCATCGGTGCAGGGACATGCTACATATGGTCTGATGCACAGGGTGAACAGACTAGGAAGATAAGTGTAGATTACAATTGTTGTGTACTGTTGACAGGCAGCAGACATACCATGTAGCACAGGTTTAAAAGGAATTTCATACTGTTAACAGTATGTGTCTTGTGTAACAACAGTAACTGCATGTTGGTCATGATATTCTGCTTTCCTCCTTCAGGTCTAAATGCATGTGCCGGTGGATGTCAGTGTTTTCAGTTAGTGTCCCATATGTAAATGTGGACCACTCACAGGTATGTATGTAAATACCAGCATGCACCTTGTAGCTTCCATATCACAGTTAGAAAGTCCCACGTTCCAAACACGTCTACTGATCCAAGAGCATGATAGCTGTGCATTAAGCTACTGTGGCTACAGACATAACATCCATACTGGGCGACATCACAGGTACAGTTACATGAAGTGGTGAGGTAAGAGAGCGATCTAGCTGATGACAAGGGTAGAGGCCAGTGGGAAGTGTGATGGCTCATTGGGAAGCAGTAATACACGTTCCCATGGCAGGATGCAAACACACAACTGCACCCACACACTCAGGTATTCACACACATGTATTCAGCAACACAGTAACACACCAACACACTCACGGATTCACCAACACAGTAACACACACTCACACACACAGTTGCTAGTGTTGAGGTGAGGACCCCTGCCTATGTGCAAATCATCATTACAGTACTCTGCACCTACATGATGTGCCACAGAGATTACACATGTACAGGTAGTCAGTATGGCCTAAGATCGGGGCCATCAACATGGATAGTAGATTGCATCACCTGGATGGGGGGAGGGGTCTTATCAGTTCACTATGGTAATATACATCCTCAGTCCAGGGACCAGGCAGCCATACATACATATACTCACACACACACACACACACACACACACACACACACACACACACACACACACACACACACACACACACTCATACACACACCGTGGCATTCACTACTGAATACAACTATGTCACGTACATACAGATACCTCACATGTGTGAGATACACACCCCTGCCTATGTCCTGCTTTCTACATTGCAGTCTATACAAATGACTACAACAATGTACAGGAGAGTGAGTAACAATTGAGATGTATTCCCCACCAAACGTAACATATATGGACACGCACGCAACCACACATACCAGTACTGTGAATCAAACACCTGCCTATCTCATGATATGTATGACAGACTTACAGCAGTATTGCATGCGTTACAAAGTGTACTGATGCTTCCTTTGGCAACTGTGCTGATATATGCACACGGGAGGTCTTAACTGTTACAGGTGTCAAGTGATTTACCTTCGGTGTCACCCTGACCACTGTCTGTGTTGTGTGTGTGTTCCCCTTCAATTAACAAAACCATAGCTTAGCGGTTGCACAGATTATTGTAGGACCACTTGTGACTCACCTGTGAGCTGTCCTCAGCAAACATCCATCTGCAAAGATGTGCCACCACTTAGTTATGTCCACACATCTGTCCATACTTGAGGTACATCTTTTTGTACTTTCAGCATATCACCATATACAGTTGGCAAAGTTGAGGCTGCATTGCAATTGCATGATGTACTAAGACACACGTCACCTGCATACATCAGCAACTGCGCATGCATGGTATCTAAACACACACCACTACATGTACATGTGTGTAGGTTCAACAATCCTGTCATTTGGGAATGTTTGTAGGCATTGCAATTGGTGGACATGTGTAATGACATACATGACACATGGACTATTGTATGATATGATAGGTGTAATGGGTGACCAGTACAGAGGGAATGTTACCTCTGTCAACATTGATATCACACCTTATGTACTGTTAGCATTCAGCAGCCATGGGCCTACATTCCATGTGCATGTGTGTAATGGCTGTAGTCACCTGTCTGCACAAAGGACAACAACAGCTATGCTATTTACATATATGTTGTATGTGTGTGGCATGTACATATCCAGGGCAGGTACACGTATGTCATATCCAAACATGAGGGTGTTTACTGGTGTACAGCAACAGTCATCTGTTAATGTTGTAAATAACTGAGGGCCCCTGGTATGTGTACAGCTGGCCTGGTTACAGACAGTGGTATCATTGCATTGCATAACGCATGATGCAACTCTAGCAGTACATGGGTACTCTGCACAATTGATGTAGAGCTTGGTACAGTCCACTGGTCAAGGGTCACATGATGGTGTACTATTATATGTCCTACCACATGTATGGGTGTATGTTGGTGGTCCAAGGGCATGGTGGTGTCTGAGAGTTACATCCTAGAATGCAGCGTTTGACACTGTGTCCTGCACCTGACTCGTCTGTGATACCTTTTGTGGGAGTACTGGTCAGTACATGTGAGTGGCCTTTATGTATGTGGGGGCACCACCACCTGGAGCAGTCCGTACCTGTGTTATGGCCCACATGTCTGGTTCTGAGGTATATGGTAGTAGTGCTATTGTGCACTACAGAGCCTTCAGCCAGGTGTTCCTCACTGCATAGATGTCAGTATTCCCCATTGTTGGATCTACAGTGAGCAGCTGTGATTACAGATGCTACACATCTAGCACTGGTTAGCATCAGCATACAATGCAGTTGTCCTCTAGGTGTCAGGGTGTTATCCTGTGTTTAGGACATTTACCTTGGAATGGCACTATATGGGCGAATGCGACTTAGGTATTGTCCCCACTCCCTTGAATCATGGATGCATGTGATATGTGACAAAGGCCTGTCTACTTTCAGTCATGTCATCCCAGAGTACAGTGCTTTGTAGAGTGTGCACTCTCTGTCCAAATCCCATGACCACCTTTGTCAATCCTGCTGTTGTCACCCAACTAGGAATACACCTGTAGGAGTGCTGTAACCCAGTATTCACCGTAGCTTGTGCCCTAAAAAACATTTTGCTGCAGTGTGGTACGGTTGGTAGGGGTTCAAATACAGGACATGGCAAGTGTGTGTGTGTGTTTGGCTGTCAGAGCCTGTGTAGAGGTGGCTGTGAGTGTCAAACCACTGGACATGTTGGGGAACGGATTTTGTAGTTTTCCTATATGGTGTTTGTCTTATGACACATTGGCCACCTCACAAGGAGTACAGCTGTCAGTCAGCCATGGGACTGTGTTGGCAAGCCATACCCCTACATCTGGCAAAAGGCCTGGTGAACAAAGTATGCGACCCTACTAGTACCCGGTATATGGCCTGCACCCATGTGCCATACACAAACACACTAGCCTAGTATATCCAACTATGTTGCTAGTACCATGCACATTGATGACAGATAGTAGGCATGGTGTGAATGCAGTGGGCTGCAGAGGACATGGCACCCTGTACAGCAGTACAATAGACACATATTTGGGGACAATGTGCCTTCACTATGTTCCCCACTGGATGCCTGCAACATATGTGGTGCCATCAAATGTGATCCACAGAGGCCATACAATGCTGTACACATGTTCCTTGTATGGACCAATGGCACTGACATCAGGGAATACCTGTATCATACTATCAATGCAGGTGCATGATCTGCCTGCTCACTATAAGCAGGTTTCACCACACCAGGCCAGTATTGGCATATCGGGGGATAACAGTCTGTGTACACAACATGTGCCTGCCAAACCAGGTACACCTGTACATGTCACTCTACCATATTGTGGGACATTCACATTCCAGGCAATGTCCGTGTGAAGGACTATCAAACACAGACATGGCATGCATTGCAAAGCTATGGCCATACACATTGGTAACCAGATTGTCAGGGCAGATCATGCAGTACCCATATGTGTGGGACATTGCAGACACTACACCCCTGTACTGCACTGCACACCATTGTCAGGTGACGCAATGCCAAGGATTACCCCTCACCCAGCCTTGTACAGCCATCTTGCACAGACAACCACTACACACCCATGAAGAAATGCATACATGCATGCCAGTACTGGCAACTTGGATCTGCTTGTGGGTTATGATGCTCCCAACCACAGTCACTCCCAGTATAACCCTCATTGGCATACCAACAGCTGTCAAACACTTTAACATGCCCTAGCCCATAGAACCTCCAGATATCCCCTGTGGTGCATGTAGTCCTGTGAATTACTGCAGTGTGGCAAACTAAGTAGTTAGGTTGTGTATTTGTGGCCCTGGAAAAGAGTGTCAATGCATGTCCATTAGAGAGTGTGGTTGTGGTGACAATGGCATCCATTCACATGGACAGCCATGTGTGCTACACCTAATGTATGTCTACTATATCTCTGTTGCACGTCTCTCACCTACACACATATATGTTCTTACAGCACAGAAACATGTTGGCTTTGTGGCACATGTAGTAACGTCATACACATGTAATAGTAATAACTTGTCAGTCAGGGGTTTGACCCCTGTACTGTTAGGCGTGTGGCAGATGATGCTTAGGGTTTAGTCTCCAAGCCCTTCTCTGGTGTACTTTGCCTGTCCCACCCACACACTCTCTGGTGGATGTGAAAGTGTACACCTGCTCAGCAGCAGCATGTGTATTGTAAGTGATGGACATGATCAGGTGATGGCCTCTGCACCTATTGCAGTCCTCCTCTAGCTGATTGCATGTGGAAAAGCTGTGATGGTGTTCCCATAGCCTTTCGCATGATAAACACAGTACTCTATCTAGGAAAATCATGTTGGTATTTGGCCATGACAGTCGCTGTGAGTGGTACCTGGATGTGGTGTTCTGAAACAGCATCACAGATGATATCTGGATGTACCTCAAACATCATACAGAGTGGGAAATAGCTGAAAGGCAGGAGGGTGATGTGCCACACATGACTACAGCATGTAAGTGTAGCTATGCTGCATTGAGACTACTGCCTGTTTAACATGTTGTGTGTGGTAATGGCTATTCTGCATGTTTTAATACAGGCATGACAGTACGCTGTTCATGAGGGACCCCCATCTGTAGGGCCATCTGTGAACTGGTCAGTGTGTGAAACCATTTGTGTCCTGTGATATACACTGAACACACATCTGTGCACAGCAGAAGCATAGTGTGAGGATTGCAGACAGTACATGATGATAGGGATGTGTTTCTGCCATCGCATCCCTGACTGGACATATGTCACATGAAACAGTGGTATGAAAGACACTGTCTGGGGTTCCCAGTGACAAGCCAGCAATAGGCAACTGTTCATAGCTGCGGTCACATGTCTACTACACTTTGTGCAGATGTCATGCAGTATATATGCATGTGTTGTGCTCCCTCTGCAAATGTATACCATCTGTTGTGTTGGGTTGATGGTGATATCTATGCATACTGTTGTAGGTAATCCTGAATGCTGTTGTCTATCACTAAGCCATATGTGGGTTTAAACTGCAACACCATAGGCTGTATGGGTTGGATGGTCCCAGCAGAACCTCCTGTCCCAATTCAGCTGACCATGGCACTGGGCACCAGGACATCTGGGGCCCAGCCTTGGACCTCACCCACTGTTGGCTCTGCACCACCTTCTGGTGGTACCACCACTGAGGATGGGGCATGTCCCCCCTAGGAGCAGGACCAGACAGGAACATGTCTGCTGTCGTGCGGTCCTGGACGTGTTGCATTGGGGGCTCACTAAGGGGTTCCAAAGCCAGATATGCAAGCTCAAGGGTGGAGTGTCACATTTACAGGGTGATGCTGCCCCTCCTGGACAGCCCCCAGCACTGCCTCCTTTGCAGCTCTTTGGGTGCAGTGGCGGCTGCCCATGGCTGGGGACCTCCATTCCACTGTTCCCATGGGCTTGTGAATGCCGAGCACCCATCCCCATCTGAGGTGTATCCCCCCACATGTGTCATATACTGACCCTGTATGCTGTCTTGTCTGTGATCCTATCCTACCTATCCTCCACGGCCACGCCTACTCTCCTTCCCCCACATCCGACCCCCACCCTACAGAAACATAAGGCCATTCGGCTCCTAGGACAACATCTGCCCTATACATAGCTGTCCATTTCACACATGTGCCCACTGGACACATGTAATCCTTGTAATATGCATCACAACATACTCCTGTTATCCTCTCCCCTGTCCCTCAGGCGCATGATCCTGGTATGCACATCACTCCTAAATGGTCCAGGTACACGTGATGAGGATGGCCCCATTTTACACACAACACTACCAGTCCCTCTATGGTTACCCCATTTACCTTTATCATGATGATGATGTTGCACACAGCACCTTGCAAGAATACTGTTCACACATAATAATTGGACAGGTACTGTTGTGTTAATGTTCATTACATGCACAGAGTGAGGTATACGGCAAATGTACAACTGATTGCATATATGAATGACACAAGTCTGTCTGAGGGAGTCTTGAGATTACATAGAACAACACCACTACATAATACAGGTATCGCTGGTGTTTCCCGTTTCATTCGTTTGTAATGCTTTGTTGCCACATGGTATGATCCTGATATATCTCTATATATGTATGTACCTATATGCTGGACATAAACACTCACATATACATCTACATGATGGGATACATTCCTATGCTGTTGAATGACTGCGCTTTATGACATGTTTGTGGTACTGTCCGTTGTCTGTATATCTACCATGGCATATTGGTAAATCACATTAGCTGTGTGTGCAGGGTCCTGGTTCTGAGCCTTGCAGAGGCCGTTTATTTTGTTGCAGGGCAGAACAAGACCATTGGATACGAAGGGAGTAAGGCACATTAAAGCAGTTGTGAGCGGGTGTGCGTGGGTTTGCGCGGTATTAAGCAATGCTAACCTCTGGTTACAGCTTCTTACACTCGGTTAGCCTCTACATTGCTTTACCAGTGCAATACTCACAAACTGGTAGCCAAACAGACTTACATCCACTCGCTCCCGCACTTGCAAATGCACCGACATTGGTGCTTGCATCTGACACTCACACCCCTGGGTGGGAGCGAGGACCACAATATTACCTTGTTGTGATGTCTATTACATTGAATTACATGCCTACAGTATTGGGAATGGCTGCCCATTAGGCAACGTCATGCCTGTCCAATGATTTATTCATATTATTTGTGTGTTCCTCTTACAATCTGCACCTGTCTGGCTGATACATGGGAACGGAGACTCTTCAATACTGACAAGTAATTGGGATTTGGGACCCACAACCATCAGCCGAGTCATGCTACCGCATACCTATTATAGGGTTGCCACCTTTTCAATTACCCATGGTGGGACTTTAATGTAGAAACGTCAGATTTTGCAGGGCAAAACATACCCACAGCCAGTACAAAGGAAAGAACTTCACTGTTTTGCCTAAATAACAGCTTATTCTTGTAGCATTATTGTTACTTATTCTGTTTCTTATAACATTTAGGTGTTTCAGATAGAAAATAATTGTTTTATGCAACTACTACAGACAATGTAAAGAAATCTTTGTCCTAAAGTCTCAGGACATTTGCCATATTTTCAAATATTTTGCAGGACACAACTGCCCAAAGGGGACTGTCCCATACAATGGTGGACAGGTGGTAACCCTAACCTATTATTCTATCATCTTTCTAAGGTAGTCAGTGGAATATGCGCTTTCTGTCACTATGAGATCTCTCATACGAATGGGGAATAATGAACACTAAATCAGGACACTGCATAACAACATCAGGGACACATTTGGAAAATTTGAGCTATTAACCTGACACATTGACAGACCCAGAGCATATGTATTTGTCTGAGGTACATGCTGTTTATGACTTTTAAATGTTGTCATTATTCATTAAGTGTATTCCACCACCTTTCCTCCTAATATCACTAGTTCTAGGAGGGTTTAGGTGGGACAGAGTTAGATTCTGAGTAGTAATCAGGGACGTCCCTGGTAATCGGGGATAGTTCAATGGTATGGTCCCTATGTGTTCCCCCAATGGTTTACGGACTATCCAGTGGATGTGCTCTTAGGGGTTGGGAGGTATGGGCGTCTGCTATGCCCACATCGGAATATTACTTACATCCACGGGGCGGTCCTAATATGGCTCTGCCAGCCAACACCTGCACGCCTAGGCCCATAATTGCATACCCATAGTTCCCCTACCTGCCACTCCTCTACAGCACTCATCCTTACTGTGGGCGCAGGTGGGATATAAACACACCACTACAGACTGCCCACTCTCCCCGTGTCAGGACACATGTACGTTGTGTCGACTAATGTGTTATCAGGCTTGCACAACCTACTGGTCCGTGTACATCTACAGCCCTGGTTGGAGAAATCATTACTGGGACTGGCTTCGATCATTAATTTTTGGTGTCCCACAAGGGACATCGATGTCTACGGTTCAAGTGTAGACCTTACAGATCTCTCCCACTGGTAGTATCCTGCCGGTAGTCTGGGAAGCAGTGGTGTGTTTACCTTTATTGTGTGACTGTATGTCTCACCGGCCTAGCTGGGGGGTGGGGGGTGATGCTACGTGTTACACATTTGTGTATTGGACCTCCCACCAACATATGCCTGGCCTGAGAACATATGTTACTTGTATCATATCCTAGCCATATACATGTGTATATATACTGTAACATATATATATATATATATATATATATATATATATATATATATATACTGTAACATATATATATATAATATATATATATATATATATATATATATATATATATATATATATATATATATATTTACATTAATATATACAGCTATATCTGCATATGTATGCATACGTGTATATTTCTATATTGCTGTGTATATATATATATATATATATATATATATATACATATATATGTATATATATAAAATCTACCATCATATGAGTCTATGGTTGTCTGCATATGTATATATTCATATGTGGGCATGTATCTGTATTCTTTCTCTGTATAGATACATTTGTACTACGGCGGGGGGAGAGGCATATCTCTATCTCGCTATGGGTAGATATGCACACACATAGCTCTACATATATACGACTACATCTGGTTATTCTGTTGCTTGCCATATAGATTACACTTTGCTTTAGTGGGTCTCACGCTGGGTGTGGCTGCTCGTTGGGCGACACCTCTGCCCAATGAACACATTCACTTGCATCAGCCAACACCTGCACACCTAGACCCATAAGTAGCTACCCATATTTCCCCCACTCTCCCCTCCTCGACAGTACCCATCCTTACTCTGGGACCTGGTCGGTTCTGGACACACCACCACACGCTGCCCACTCTGCACTTCATGGGACCCATTTCATAAATTTGTCTCGTTTCATGGGTCATCAGGGTTACCCACCCTTGTATTCCGAGTCTGTATACACTGCGGACAAAATGGACAATCTATCACATTCGTATGGTTTGGCCAATTTTTGGGGTGTCCCGTAAGGGACAATCCAGTAAGTTTTCCATGATTAGAAACCACAGATGCACTGTGTACCCCACTGGTTGTATCCTGCCTGTGGTCTGGGGAGCAGCGGACACTTTACATTGAGGGGGGGGTGGAAGGGCATGCTGCGTGTGTCATGTCTCTTGCCTGGGCTCCTCACTTCCACTGGCATAGCCAGTGAACATATGTCATTCCTGTGTGCTGTTTCCTATCATGGCTGTATATCTCTGTATATCTATGCAGACACACACACACACACACACACACACACACACACATATATATATATATATATATATATATATATATATATATATATAGATATGTATTTATGTATGTATATATGTACATATGTGTATATATATATATATATATATATATATATATATATAGGTATATGTATGTCTGCAACTATATATATATATATATATATATATATATATATATATATATATATATATATATATATATATATATATATATATATATATATATATATATATATATATATATATATATATATTTATATATATATATATATCTATATGTCTATACATATATGTATATATATATATATATATATATATATATGTGTGTGTGTGTGTGTGTGTGTGTGTGTGTGTGTGTGTGTGTGTGTGTGTGTGTGTTTGTGTGTGTGTGTGTGTGTGTGTCTGTAAATCAATACATATCTCATGCCTACACACTTACACATGCGTAATGGTGTTTATATATGCTTCACCTGCATACTAGTGCCTTATTCATTATGACACTGACACTTCACTCCAGTTATCTTGCAATCAGTATTTAGCATGTTATACAGCAGACAGATGTCGCAATATGATCACGTATGGATTACCGATAGTAATTGGAATGTGATACAGTGTGATTCAGTGTGAGAATGTCTGTTCGTTAGCGGGTTGCTCTAACGAATGCACTATTGCTGTGCTGCTCCATATGCATATATACCCATATACCCATGGCTCCTGGTTCCCCAAACACACCCCAACACCTCCCTAACACTGCTGTCATCCATTCTCCTGTTGGATTCGCGGTGTATTAACACCACTACACACTGGCCACACCCTTCTCCTATAGAGCCATCCCATCGGTTTACTCACTCCACGTATCCTCCGACCTCCCATATGTTTAGTCCATGAAGATTGGTGACATGAGTGACCAAAGTAATACTATTTGCAATTATTGGGCTGCCCTACATGGAACACGCAAGTGTTTATGGCAAGCGTAGACTCTATACTTCATTACATCCTTACTCCTGTTAACATGATGCTAGAATTCATTAATGCGTATGACTATGCGGTATCACACACGTTACACATGGGAGCCTAATTATGTATGTATTCAGCGTATTTCCTTTACAATTAGACCGGTTTAATACTTGGCTTGTCATAGCAGGCAGATCACAGGAATGATTCCATGTGTGGGGAAGCCCTCACATTTGATTATCATCAGCACAGCACTGACTTAGGACACTGTACACGCCTCTGCATTGTAGCAGTTTCGTCCCATCCCTCTTCTGCACAGTCTATTATTCCATCTATTGTCGATGTTTGTATGTGCACATTCCTATTATTTATGTCTACAAATGGAATGCATGTGTTACAGAGAATGTACGTCTACATATTGATGTCTGCATGTGTGTATGCATATATACCTATTACGAACTCACTGACCTCCATGGGGCGGTCCAATTAGAACCGGGCCATCCAACTCTGGCACGCCTGGATCCATAATTTCATACCCATAGTTCCTCCACCCCACCCGTGTTCAACTTACATGCGTAACTTCCATTATCCACTTATTATCGCAGTCATGACACACCTCCAAGCATTGCCCTCTCCAGATCTTTAGAGGCCCTACACATATGTTGTTTCGCCTCGTGTATTCTCAGGCTCTCCCACCATTTAGTCTTTGAACATATTAACCCTTGCTTGTGTAATGGTAGGAGGGCTAAACGCTCTTAATATTTTTTGGGTAGTCCCAGCAGGGACTACCCTCTCTCTGTGTGAAAAGTAGACTTAGCAATTCAACTATGTTACTCTCACTGGTAATATCCTGCCTGTGGTGTGTGTAGCAGTGCTTTTCTCACTCTTGGCCAGCGTGATATGGCATACGCTGACAGCACTCTATGATACTGTAGTTGCTGTTGATTCCCTTCTCATCCCTTGTCTATGCTTTATTGTTACGATGTTCATTCATCATATATATATATATATATATATGTGTGTGTGTGTGTGTGTGTACATATATACATATATATATATATATATATATTTATATCTAGAATATATATATATATATATATATATATATATATATATATATATGTATATATATATATATATATATATATATATATATATATATATATATATATGTGTGTGTGTGTGTGTGTGTGTGTGTGTGTGTGTGTGTGTACATATATACATATATATATATATATATATTTATATCTAGAATATATATATATATATATATATATATATATATATATATATATATATATATCTAGAATATATATATATATATATATATATATATATATATATATATATATAAATATATTAAATTTGTACATACTCATATACATTTCCTATGCTGGGCGCTGCTTACACCCGCGCAAGCGCAGTCGCATATGCTTACTGTTTGTTATATCTGTTTACTGCCACTTATTTTTGCTTACTTGTGCCTTATTCATTATGACAGTACCCCTTTGATTGAAATGATCTGGTTTAAAGTCCCATGCGATACTCAAGTTCACTTTTACATGTTATTATGTCGATTTTACAGCAGGACGACATTCATTACACATGGAAAATGATATGTGCTATAGTCGAACTTGAACCGTGAATGCCTGTTCTTTAAGCGGATGCTCTAACCACTACACTATTCATATGCTGCTTCATTTATAAGTGTACCCATAGTTCATAGTTATCCGTACACATGCCTCAACACGTCACTAACACAGCAGGCATCCATTCTCCAGTTAGGAAAACCGCACCACTACACATGCTCCATTCCCTACTGCTCTGGGTCCATCCCACATGTTGACTCACTCCAAGTAGATTCTGACTTCACAAACTTATAGTCCTGGCACATGCATTCATATAATAGTCAGGGTGTTCATGTGGCTTTAGGCTTGTCTGACTGGGGACTGCCCTGTACCCATTTGAAAGTCAGACTTACCACGTGGACAGACTTAGTTACATTGTTAACATCCTACCTGTGTTTAGAGATGCAGGGGGTTTGCTCAACTCTGGCCAGCTTGATATGTCAAGCACTAGACAGTACGGGTGTTCCGCTGCTGTTTTCCTTCGCATTCGTTATGAATGCTTTCTTGTGCCCATGTTCGTTCTGTATATATATATATATATATATATATATATGTATATATATATATATATATATATATATATATATATATATGTGTGTGTGTGTGTGTGTGTGTATGTACGTATGCATATACATCGACATGATTAATTACTTTGATCAGACTATTGAATGACTGTGCTGTCTGCTATGTTTGTGATAACATCAGAGTTAGGTATAACTGCCGTGGCTTAGTGGTAAATCACATTGATTATGATGTGTAGGGTCCTGGCGTCGAGCCTGGCCGAGGCGGTTTATTGTGTTGCTGGGCAGAACAAGGGCAGTTGGACAAAGGGTGAGTACAACACTTAACGGCAGCGGTTTTCCATTTAACCGCCGTTTCCCATCACGCAAACACCTTCTGCATTCTTACTGTGATACGTCACCCCAGTTCACATTTCAATGGTATTATATCATTATACAGCATAATATTAGCAAGATATGCTCGTATACGGATTACACATCATAAATGGTATGTGCTGCAGTCGAACCGGCAATGTCTGCTTGATAGGCAGATGCTCTAACCACTACACTATTGCTGTGCTGCCACATTTGCATGTATACCCATGGTTCTTATATACCCTCAATTAATCAAACTAACCAATAAAGTCATCTCATATATTAAATACTATGTTCTACCAATTTATCTAAACAATATGACATATCATTGTTTAATAAATACATCATATATATCTTGTATCAAACTGTCCATACTATAAAGATGAATAAGTTTATAAAACGCTCATTTTTTATTATAGATACATACATAAAGTAAATTAAGATAACATTTATTTATTACTTAAAATAGCTTCCTCTAGTGGTAATAATAATAATTAATTTAAAAACTGAATAACCTAATTTTAAAATACTATTATTTGTTATTAAATACAGATAAAATCATGTGCTTACTGTTATTTTGTATATTTTTACTTGGTGACATTCTAGGTGCTAAAGGATCGTATGTATAGTACATGTTACTGTTCATATGTTTCTGAGAGGCATATGCATACATTTGCAAGTATACATATTTATGAATAGGACACATACTTGACAACTACTTATATGCATGTATGTGTGATGTGTAGCCATGCGAATGTAAGTATGTACATTTATAGATATATGGCTACATATATGGAGTTATACATGGCCATGGGGAGGCCAGTGTGGTGCAGTGGTTAGCAGTGCTGCCTCACAGCAAGAGGTTCTCTGGTTCAATCCTCAGCTGGGGTGCCTTCTGTGCGAAGTCTGCATGTTCTCCCTGTGGTCGTGTGGGTTTCCTCCAGGGGCTCCGGTTTCCTCCCACATTCCAAAGACATGTGCAAGTGGATTGGACACTCTAAATTGGCCCTAGGTGTGAGTGTGGGTGTGTGTGTGCCTTCTGTGGATGGTTGGGTGCCGGGCTGGCAACTCAACACCGTAAAACTCCACTGCCAGTCATAAGCAGACAAGGAGATCCATTGTGGCAACCCCTAACCGGGAAAAGCCGAAAGAAGAAGAAGATTATTTGTTATTTAATACAGATAAAATCATGTACTTACTGTTATTTGTATATTTTTTGTATGCTGTTGTTACAACCTAGCTGCCCTTAATTTAAGAACTGTGGCTAGGGAAACTGCTTCATTAAAACCAGGGAATCTACTGGCCTCTAAATAAATTTGCCAGTATAATTCCCTGTACTCAATCTTGGTTTCCCACATACCACCCCTCATATCTTTAAGAATTTCTTCAAGAATAAAAAACTTGTAATTCACACTATCACATTGTGTACTGTGTTTATATAAAGCGTTACTGATGTTCTGTGTATATATAGCATTTAAATGCTCATATATTCTCCTTTTTATTTTTCTCTCTGTTTTTCCTATGTAAAATGCTTGACACATACACAGAGCTAAGTATATTGCTCCCTTACCTTCACAATTACTGTATTGTTTCGCTGTAATTATCTTGTACCCGGAAATTAAACTAATGGAGTCTTTATTATATATACAGGGGCACTGAGTACATCTACCACATTTGAAAGTCCCTAATCTACATCTTTTTGTAGCTTTCTTATTATTATGTTGACTTTCCAAAATGGCTTTAATATTAAACCCTCTCCTGTAGAGACACTTAAAAGGTGTATCAAAATCCAACTTTAAATCTGTCACTTTGCTAAACTTAGTCCATTCCTGTCCAATAACTTGACAAATAATTTTGGAAACACCACTATAATCAGTAATAAATGCTGAACTAAATGTATCTTCTTTATCATCACTTTCTTTTTTATCAAAGTGTGTATCCCCTATGTTTGGTTCCTTAACACCTAAAATAGGTGAAAATCTATTCTTTCTTTCTTGTATAACTTCATTTTTAATTTGGATAATCAAAGGGCCCGGGTAACCTCTCTCAGTAAACATATTATTCAAATTGTTACATTCCTTCATAAATTCTTCTTCATTTGAGGTCATTCTGCTTATTCTTACAAACTGGCCCTTGATTATACCTTTCTTCTGATGATAGGGGTGAGCACTGTTAAAGTGTAGAATGGAATTAGAGTAAGTTTGCTTTCTAAACACTTTTGAATTGTATTTATTCTCTTTCTTATATATAGTGACGTCTAAATAATCTATTTCCCTATGTCCTATGTTGTATGTAAATCTCAGAAATTCAGTGGACTCAGTTATGTATTGGTAAAATTCCAGAAATAACTGGAATGTTCCTTTCCAAAAAATAACAATGTCATCCAAAAAGCGTTTGTACAACATCCAACAATCTCTGTATTTACTGTTTATTATGTATTTCTTTTCCCACATATGTAGCACCAAATTTCCATACATAGGGGCACATCTAGCTCCCATAGCCACCCCACTAATCTGTTGGTAGAAGTCTCCTTAAAAAAAAAAATATTTTCTAGTACTAATTCCATAAGTGTAGAACAAATATGTGTTTCATCATTACCCAAGCATGCTACCTCTTTCAAATATCCCTCCATCCATTCTGTTCCTATATTGTGAGGAATAGATCCAAACAAATCTACAATATCAATAGTAACAAACATTACATCTTCATTGTATATTTCTTGGGTAATGTTTCTCAAAAAATCCCAAGAATCTTTCAAAATAATTTCATTTTCCATGACCAGATTTTTCAGTTTTGTATCTAAATATTTTGCTAGAGAAGTAGTAGCTGAACCTTCAGCTGCTACTATAGGTCTGCGGGGTGAATCATGAATATTTTTATGAATTTTCGGTATTCCGAAAATTGATGGAACTCTTGGCTGAGGATTGTATAAAAATTCAAATATTTTTTGGTCGATGAAACCCTCTAGCAATAAATCATTTAATGTTGTATATATCTTTTTGTATGCTATATTAATATGGTTATTAGATACCTCTCTATATTTCATATCATCATGCAAATTTTCTAACATCTTAGCTTCATACATAATATTATTCATGATAACTATCCCCCCTCCTTTGTCTGGACTCATAACCCTCACTTGTTCGTTTTCTTTTAACTCATGCAATAATTCTTTCTCGCTGTGTGTTAAATTCGGAGGAAATCTATGCTTGTACAAATAGTTCCTTAACTCATGTTCAATATTAATTTCCAAGTTTCTTAGTCGGGGGTGTAATGGTGGGTTAAATGTACTTGCCCTTTGTAATTTGGTACCTATATTGGTTCCTGTGCCTTTCCCTTCAAATATTAGTTGAAAATTGATTTTTCTCAGATACATTTTTAAATCAATTAGGGTCTTACTAATATCACATTTTTGTGACGGTACAAAATTTAAGCCTTTAGATAATAACAAAAGTGTTTTTTATTTATTTCTATATCACTAAAGTTAAATATATGAAACCCCTGATATGTGTACTTAAAACCTTCTTGTGTAATATTATTTTCTTCCAAGAGGATTTTATTTAAAATCTCTCTCCGCCCTTCCCCCTCCTTTGGTTCTACTGGTAATTCACTGGTGATTGATTTCGAATTCTTTCGGATCTCCGGAGGGGGGATACTCTAAAGGGTCCTGCAAGTTACTTTGAATGTTCCTATCCTCTCTTTGAACTTCATTGTTATAACTATTCTGTTAATTTCTATAATTTACTTGGGGTTTCATATTCTCCCTACTAAACCGATAATTGGTTTGCCTAGGTCGGGGATAATGTGTCTTGTGTAAATATTCCTGTCTATCCCGCTCTATTTTCGTCTTCTTTCTTATCATAATCTGTTGACATTTATTGTCAATGTGTTCACTAACTAGAAAATACTGTTTCTTATGTTCATCTATTGTGAACATTAAATAATTTATACTGTTTTCATTCACTTTATTAATGTTTTCCATAAGTAACACCATTTTTCTTACATTATTTTTTATGATAGCCTTCATTAAATCCATACCCCATTTGTTAAACAAATCCAATAACTCATAATGAAATTCTGAATCTTGTTCTACATTATTTGGAAATTTCCATACTCTTAAACCTTTTGGAACTATATTCATACCAATACATTCCTTCAGATACACATTATCCAATTCTAAACTTCTACATTTATATACCAAATCATTTAGCATGTCAATGTTTTCCTTGTATGAACAATCGCATGTCTTATTATCTGTATCTGTGGCATTAAAATTCAATCTGTGTCCTAGCCAAGCATTTAACGACATTTGGCTATGTCTAATGTTAATATTACAGTCACCTCTTTGTGGAGATACAGGAATTTGTTCGACATCTCTACTTCAGTCCGCTCATTTCGCCCACTTTCATGAGAGTCCAAAAACACCCTCGGTAAACCACTGCATCCCTCCTGTTGACTTTCTCCTACTTTCTTCGAATTAAAGGAAAAAATGCCCGCTCCATCTTCTGAAACTGCTCTCCTAGTTGAGCAGGGTTTGAATGTTTCCTGGTTCACCGATATGATATGCGATTGCGTCACTAACATTTGACATAGTGGAGTTAACACTCCCACCAGGTGTGTCAGCTGGCCAAGGAGTTTGGAGACCTCACCGCCTTCAAAATTTATCAGTCCGGAAGTCCGTGCTGTACCTACGGTTTCATCCATCCTGAAAAGGCCAATAACCACAAAAAGGAAGACAAAGTGCCGTACAAAGTCAAAAACATGATCCTTCAGCACCTAGAATGTCACCAAGTAAGCACAAGCAGGCAAATCTTCATGAAACAGTTTTAATCCAGCAATAAAGGCTCTCCTAAAAACATTAACGATAGCAGCATCCACAATACGTTTTTGTCACTTACTTCATCAGATAATTAGACAACAAACACCAACAGTCTTATATACCCTCGATTAATCAAACTAACCAATAAAGTCATCTCATATATTAAATACTATGTTCTACCAATTTATCTAAACAATATGACATATCATTGTTTAATAAATACATCATATATATCTTGTATCAAACTGTCCATACTATAAAGATGAATAAGTTTATAAAACGCTCATTTTTTATTATAAATACATACATAAAATAAATTAAGATAACATTTCTTTATTACTTAAAACAGCTTCCTCTAGTGGTAATAATAATAATTAATTTAAAAACTGAATAACCTAATTTTAAAATACTATTATTTGTTATTTAATGCAGATAAAATCATGTACTTACTGTTATTTTGTATATTTTTACTTGGTGACATTCTAGGTGCTGAAGGATCGTATGTATAGTACATGTTATTGTTGATATGTTTCTGAGAGGCATATGTATACATTTGCAGGTATACATATTTATGAATAGGACACATACTTGACAACTACTTATATGCATGTATTTGTGATGTGTAGCCATGTGAATGTAAGTAGGTACATTTATAGATATATGACTACATATATGGAGTTATAAAGAGCCATGTATATGAACAACCGTATACGGGAGGTGCCTGTACCGTTTGTATACACGGGTTGTGTGCATCATTACGACGAGGAACCTGGACGGAGTATACAATTTGTGGACATGTACTATTTGGGAGATGGCTATGGGGAAGCTTCATGGGAACATGTGAAAGGTATTTATTCCTGATAATGCATGTGGGGAGATGTGCATCATGGTCAGGTGTTTAATCCCGGGTCATAGGTTCTGCAGGACCAGGTGGAGGCTGAGCAGAGTTGTGGTCAGGTACTGCTAATCTGACTTGTGCCCAGTAGGGTTGCCACCTTTTCAAATGTCCAAAGTGGGACATGTTTTGTGCAAACGTCAGATTTTGCAAGGTAAAACATACCCACAGCCAGTACAAAGGACAGAACTTTACTGTTTTCCCTACATAAATGCTTATTCTTGTAGCATTTTAGTTGCTTATTCTGTTTCTTGTAACATTTAGTTGTTTCAGAAACAGAATAACTGTTTTATGCAACTATTACATTAAATATGGGAAATATGTTTGTCCTAATATCTCAGGACATTTGCCATTTTTAAATTTTTATGCAGGACACAACTGGCCAAAGAGGCACTGTCCCTCGCAAAGTGGGACAGGTGGTAGCCCTAGTGTCTGAATGTCAATGGGGGTGGACATCGTGTTATGCCACAAAGTCTAATCTTGAGAACAGCACTTATCCCATGAGGGATGTCCAAAAATTGTGAACGATGGACTCCATTCAGCTGGCTATTTGAAAATGTGGTAGGGTTATGCATGCATGGAACACCTAGTTTTCATGTCTGGGACAGCCTAGGGTGCTACTGCCTATTAGATGTGGGTAGGGGCACTATGTGCAGATATGGCTGCACCAAGCTAGCAGCCCGAGTATGGGTGGTTTTGGTGGACGCTCAGCAAGGGGGGTGGGGGTGGTGTGCTGTGGAGGGGATGATGGGTATTCAATTATGTATCCAGGTGTGTTGGGGTTGGATGGCTCAGTTCAGGCTAGACCATTATGTGGGTGTGAGTCGGTAACGTTTCTGTACATGTGTATTGCACATTTTAATGGTCATATGTTTGTGGGATTGTGTTCTGCAGTATGGCCTGTCAGGGTGTATTGCGGATGTGAATGTATGTTCTTTGGTTTCCTTTCTGATTCACCCACTGCTCCCTCGTACATCTCCAGTTCACCTATTGTACATCTGACCCAGTCTCCCCTTGGCGAATTATTACATTACCTGTCAACCCCCCATATTCCACACACACCATCCATCCCTTCTCTGGTTGATGGCCCATGGCACAGACAATAGAACACATTGCGTACTCTACATATCTCTGGTACCAATATGGTTGTGAGGACAACCCTGGCATATTTGATCTTCCACATGCTGTACTTCATGCACATAGGTACATGCAAATACCTATCTTTCATGACATGGTAGGTAGACCTGGGTAATACCCATTCATCTTTGGGTCATCCAGACAGGGACGACCTGGACCACGAATGGGCAGATATTGAGCGAATGCTCTGACCATTGCTAGGGTTGCCACCTTTTCAAATGGCCAAAGTGGGACATCTTCGAGACACACATCAGATTCTACAGGCCAACACATACCCACAGTCAGTAGAAAAGGATAGTACTTTACTTTTATGCCTAAGTGAAAGCTTATTCTTTTAGCGGTTTAGTTGCTTATTCTGTTTCTTGTAACATTTAGGTATTTTAGATACAGAATTAACTATTTTATGGAACTATTACATAAAATATGGGACATAATTATGTCCTACAATCACAGGACATTGGCCATTTTTAATATTTGTGGTAAGGACACGACTGCCCAGAGAGGGACTGTCCCTTACAAAGTGGGATAGGTGGTAACCCTAACTATTGGGCTAGACTTAGCAAAGGGCAGCTGCATGCAAACACGCTGCATTTCACTTCCACTTGGTATAATAATCAACACTACAACGGAATACGGGCACAGGGTTTTAAATGTCATTTGTTCGAGGGACGGGGGCTCAATATTCAGCTATGTGCCTTTGTGTTTACTTTTTATTTTGGTGTTCGTGAAACTGTCTTGCATGATTTGCATACATTTCAGTATTCACGGACATTGACAGGAGTGATTACTATTAGAGGCAGGCTGTACTAGTCAGCATTTTAGGTTGCGCGTCTGCAGCCGACATGTTCATGCCTCCTTGCAGTGCTTAGACATGCCCCCTGCACTCACACATGTTTCCTATGCAAGTGGACGTTGCGGCAGCGCATCTTCAGTAATATGCATGTGATGCTGCTGCGCCATCTCTATGCCACACAGTCAGCGCAAGGCTAACACCGTCCTTGCACCGAGCTTCATGAATCCCAGGGCATATCTTTTTAGTTATCTTTATTACAATGGTGTTTTACAAGGGTGACCTAGAAGCCAGAAGTTTTCCTTGATAATATTTAAACCCTATAACATTATGTTATCTTTATTACACTATCAAAATTCAATACTTTTCATCCTTCATCATAAAGTTGATAGACCTGAGATTTTTTTTTTAGCAGAAGTTATTTAAAATATTTTTAGTAAAGAAAGAAAAACTGCAATTTATTTTTTCATTAAACATTTTTATTCAGGAAAAAGGGAAACATAGATCATCAACTCTTCACAGTGGGTGCCACGATGCTTAAATGTAACACGTTAGTGATCAAGACTCTTAATGTGCAATCACTAATATATGTTTACGTTGGTGTGCATTAAAAGTCTGAGACTGTGGTATGTTAGCAATTTCTTACTACCTTGAGGTATGGTAAACTTTATAGTTAGTAAACATATGTGGTAGGGGTGTGAAGCACAGCAGCCCCACATCAAAGGGTACAGGGTGTAAACCCCTCAGATAAAAATGCATTTGTGATGATTTGTTTTCTAAATTTATATTTGAAATCTGTTAAAATACCTTTTGTGATGACATGAGTATCAAAGGAACTGATTGCTGCATGTGCTGCATGTGTGTAATATATGTAGTACACTCCATTAACACCTACTTTTAACTACTTGTTTTTTTTTAAATTGGTATCATAATGACTATAATATGAGACAACAAGTCTAGTAAAGGAGACAAATAATCATAAACTGCAGTAATAATTTTAATGTAAGTAACAGCAGGGAATAGTGTATTTTACAGATGATAATGACACGGCAAACAGAAGCAGCATTTTTTGTTCAGAAGAAAAGACTTTTCCCCAAAGTTAGATACATGCTTTTAACTCAGCCACTGCAGAAATCTACTTCTTTCGACTTTTCTCAGTTAGGGGTTGCCACAGTAGATCACCTGTCCGCTCATGATTGGCAGTGGAGTTTTATGGTGTTGAGTTGCCAGCCCGGCGCCCAACGTTCCACAGAAGGCACACACATGCACTCACACCTAGGGCCAATTTAGAGTGTCCAATCCACCTACAGCATGTCTTTGGGGTATAGGAGGAAACCGGAATACCCAGAGGAAACCCATGCAACCACAGGGAGGACTTGCAGACTCTGCACAAAAGGCACCCCAGCCGAGAATCAAACTGGAGAACCTCTTGCTGTGAGGCGGCAATGCTAACCGCTGCATCACTGTGGCCGCCTAACTCAGCCACTGCAGAAATAGAAAATAAAAATCAAAGGCAATGCACACAACACAAGACCACACCTGGGGACTAGTAGGAAAGACATGCTGATAAGATAAAGGTTTACTTGATCAGTATTAAAAGAAACTTGCCTAGAGAGACATTAGGTTTGGCATAATGGTGAAGGTCTTTGCCTCACTGACATAAGCTACAGGGTTTGATTCTGACCTTGGGTTATTCATTAGGTTTAAAATAGCCATTCATGACAGTTAGGCTAATATTTACCTATGAATTGATTAGATGTGACACAGATATTATATTCTCAATTCAAGGCAGGGCATAATAATTGACCTCTTACCACAGTTTTGGAGATAGCCAGAGAGTTTATTCAGGGTGTCACTAAAGATGTTGACTAAAAAAAAGTTGAAAAGGAAGGACAATCATCCAGCAATACTAGCAGCTCTATGAAAGAGCAAATAAATGAGTCAGTCTGTTCATCTTACTTAGAGTTCTACTTGATTTATTATCCTATTATGTTACTTACCAATCTGTTGTCCAACTTGTTGTGAAATTTATCAGTTTATTTTCCTGTATTATGTTATTAGACTGCAGTTTTATTTTTTAATGTTATGCTGCTACATGCAAAGCACACACACAGCTATATATGTCCATTAGGTATAGTGTTCAGCAGAATTTCCATTACTTTATAGAAATAGCTGAGCTAGGGCCAGCCACAAACTCCCATCTACACAAACACATCCTGTTATACCACTGGTGTAGTTGTAGCATTAAGGAAACAGTAGGAGGGCGCAATGTACATGGTAAGGCTTTGAAATTCAAGAAAATGCTGGATGTTAGTAGGCAGCATCGATAATGCCCACTCAATGAATCTCTGAAGATCTCCTTATTCAGAAGACTCAACTACAAAAAGCTTCAGTACCCTGTAGCAGTTAGAATCTTACTCCTTTTTAAGAGCTAAGGTAGAAATATCCATGATTCCCAACCATGCAAACCCACATTTAACAAATACAGGATGTAAGGCAAATCATGAAGAAATAAAAGGAAATTCTCCAGCACTCCTTTGAGTGTGTGTGTGTGTGTGTGTGTGTGTGGGGGGGGGTTACACAGACTTGAACTAGAATGATGATTGGGGTAATTATGTTTAGGTGAAATGGTCCCTTAATATAATTAGAACTGGACAACTGAAGAAATAAAAAGAAATGGAACCAGACATTATATATTTTTACACGTATACTCTGCTTAGAAGGTAAAGCTAGAAGTGACAGATATCTTTTGACACCATCTTCAGTGTTTCCTCTAAACTTATTTATAGTTTGCTCTTGGGAGTTTTCTTTGGAGAGTACTGGTACTACTAAAAGTCATTGACTTCGACTGCAGGTTTACATATCTGTACTGCCAGGAGTTATCTGTTATCTTTTCAATGAAAGTTGGCTGACTGCACACTTTCATTTTAATATAGTCTATTTATTTTATTTTTAAACAACAACAACATTGTTCTATATTATTAGACACATAAGCATCTATAAAATAGATTTCCGTCAGAGTTTGACAGATTTAGAAGCTGGCTGTAATGAAATATACTATAATGTGCTCACAGTGTTTGGTAAAGTTGACAGTAATTATTATACTTAGCCTTTGTTTGAAGAGTAAGTAATGTTTATTTAATCCCTGAAGCAGAGTTAATACATTATTGGCTTAATTACTATTTACTTTTGAGTTATGCACGTTACTGGGATCTAGAATGACTCCTGCATATCTTTGTTTTTCAGTTACCTAGCTGAAAAGATATTTCAGTATATTTCTTTCATTGGATGCAGTTATTATATAGTGCTGTAAATCCAATCAATCAGTCAATCAATCAATCAATCAATCAATCAATCAATCAATCAATCAATCAATCAATCTCCAAGTGATTTTAAGGGATAACTGAAATAATTCAATGCCTATTGTTAAATAGCAAAATATCCAAGAGTCCTTATTATCCTGTCTTAACATTTTCAAGACATGGATACAGCACAGACAACAGACTACTTTAAAAACTGGAACTTTGCTACAGAATGTTCCTCCTATTATCCCAAACTGCAAGGGAGTCTGTAGCTAGAAATGCCTTCTTTCTCACTGTTGAATATGACTTACCTTTATTAATACTTCACTCTAGCACCAACGCAAAAACTAGAGGTATTAGAAAACAAATCTCACAGCTGTTATGTGCTCTGAAATTGTCTTATTCCCTGCCTTAACTTTCTTACCCTTTCTCTGTCTCTCCTCACTTCCAGCTGCTAACCTATGTCTCTACCGTCTACTTGTTTTTCCTTTCTCTCCCCTTCTTACTACAAGTTCCACTCTTTTCATATAAGTGCCTGTATTTTATAGCTTACCAAATCTACATTTGGATTACTTTTATTACTTTCGTATTTTATATAACAAATGTGCTTGCAGATATGTAAATGTGTTTTCTGGAGCTTTTCTCCCCAGGTGTCCACTGAAAATGGGCTTTTTGTCCACTTGGACTTTCTCTGTACACAAATGTCAAATAAAGAAAATAAAATAAATATTGTTTTGTACTTCTAGATGAGAAGCATACCTAACACTGTTATCTCTTGAAGAGGTTCCATTTGCTATCAGTTGCTAGCTGAACTACTTTGTTACTCGGTATTCAGGTGTTTAAAAGTATCATGTTGTGTCACTGTCCCCCACTAAAATCAACCTTACAGATAAGAGAATGATCAGACTCATTGAGATGAAATCAGGATGATAGAATTACCTTGATGAGACCACATTTTGGTACTACCATAGGGGAAAGGGCCTTTACTAAACTCAGGTCAGCAACATGGAATCAGCTATCCTAAGAAATATGTCTTCAAATAACATTGGATGGCTATGAGGATAAATTGATGGAATATCTACTAGAAGAAACTGCATGTAAATGCCTTCAAAAAACTGGATAAGTCACTTCTAGACTTACTGAAACTGGACTATTTACACGTACTGCATATAGGTATGTTTGCTAAGAGAATGCCACCTTGTAATCACTGTAAATACTGTGCATATTTCCACATTGAAATATTGTGAATATTTTCTCTCTTGCTACTCATTTGCTGTGTATAATATGACTTGTATTTGTGTTACTGTATGACGTCTTTTCATTTTCATTATCAATGTTTTTATCGTATTATGAACTTTGAACCCAGGTCATTTCTGAAAAGTGTTAATTGACCAGTCCACTTACCGAGTTAAACATTTTCAAATAAACTCTTCTTCAAAAGAAAAACAAAGTGCTGTTACTTTCCACTAAAAGGGAATTACCTGACTGAGGCACAACAGAGAGCACAGAATCCACATTCAGCACACAACTGACCTTCCTGCTGTAAATATTATAATATAATATGATTATTGCCTTACTTATTACCATTGTTTGTTATAGCCTTATGTACTTCTTAATATGAATATGAATACCTACAAATATTAGTATTAGCTATGTTCTACCACATTTAGCAGACTTGCTTTAATTTTTATTCATATATTTTCTTTATTCTTGCAATCTATAAATGAAGGCCTGAAAATGGTCCAGTGCTCTATACCAGCCAAAATTATATATATATATATATATAAAGAAACACACTCAGTCCAGCACACAGCTTAGTAGAGCTTCAACGATCATAAACCAACCCAAAATGGGCTGAAAAACGAGTATGGAGACACTTGTGTAAGCAAAATTGCTTCTTTACTTTTCAGTACATCCTGCCATCATCGCAACAGTGGAAAACTAATGAAACACTAGTTAGCAGCAGACAACAAAAAGACCAGTTTCGCCCTATGGAGTCTTCAGACTGACCTAGACCTAGAGAAGGAATCAAGCTTATAGTGCTTTGTAAAAGTATGTACAGAGGACCTAAAATTAGCTTTGAGAATACTTTTAGAATCCAACCCTTTCCAAAAAGTCATAGCTGAAGCTAAGGCCCTGGTAGTGTGGAACTTGATCCTGTCCTGAATAGTTTTGTTATGGTGAGTATAGCAAAACGTAATAGCCTTAGAAAACCATTTGAAAATAGTTTGTTTTGACAGAGGTTGTTCTGTCTTCTTGGCTTCACAAGAAATGAACAATTGATCTGAAGATCTGAAAGAATTAGTACTGTAAAGATTGTATCTGAATTGCCCTTAATAGGAGCTGATTATGTTGTTTGCACCAACTAGAAAATCTTTTCTGTTTGCTAATATATGATTTTCTAGTATCAGGCTTTCTTGACACCATTAGTACCTGCTGCATATCCTCAGTAAACAGGTGCCTAAAAGGAATTAAGGAATTAATACCAGTCATCCAGGCAGTAGACATTTCCAAAAGAAGGGAACACCACAGTTGCCTGGGCTAGAAGGGGGTCACCATGGTAATCTTTTAGCATTCCTTCTGAATCTTCATAAGTACCCTGGATATTAGTAGAAATGGTGAAAAGCATGCAGGAACATTCCTGAAATCTCAGAAGAGCAAACTGACGGAACATCGATTTCTTTCCCAGGGAAAGAAATCAGTCGGCCGTCATCGGAGTTTGCTATTTCCTCCACTGTGGTGTGGTCTCAGAGTTGGTATATTTAAGTAGAGGGAGTGTGGGGGGCACAGCCTCCCATGTTGGGGGTGTGGGGGGCGAAGCACCCCGCTTCTGTCAGTGTTTAAAGTATTACAATTTTTTTTTTCACAGAACACTGATTTCTTTTTCTGTATAGAAATTGATGTTATGTCAGTTCGCTCTTTTGAGATTTCATACATTTCAGTTCAATGAAATTGCATTCGGCATTTTCAGCATTTGATATGCTGATATAGACCCCATCTCCCTGATATGTATGTCCTTGCATCTGTCCTTGGTGTCCCCCACTTCCTGTACTTTTATCCCCTCTGAAACTTCTTCATAAGCAAAGTCCAAAAGTGCCTGTGATGATTGACTACTTTACACCAGAGAAGGAGAAAAGGAGTCTTGGATTTAAAGATATCTGTTATCTACACCAAAAGGTTTCTCATCTGTCAAACCACAGCTCTGGGATTTGAAAAGATAAAGGGTATTGATGTCGGGACCACAGGTATTTCAGATACAACTGTAGCTTTCAAATGTTGAGTGATATAGAGACATCCCAGAAACACAATCCTGTGTGAAGGATGTCTCACCCAAGAGAGAGATTCCTGACACTTTGAAAGAGACTCTGCAAAGATATGCAAGTCATCTAAATATGGAAAATGTGTATTCCCTGTAGCCTGCAAAGAGATATAACAGAGTTAGACACTATGTGAATACTCTTGGTGCAGTGAATAGTCCAAAGGGTAAGGCAGAAGTACTGGTTGTATCACTCCTTGGGACAGTATGTATTGAGGAACTAATGGAAACAAAAGGATGTGATGTAGAGGATGAGGAATAACCACCTGGAAATGAGGAATTCTTCCATTACCATCAGTAACTTTTATGAATGATTTTCAGAACCAATTCATTTGACAGGAGAAAAATGGAGATTCAGACATTCTGGTAGGAAAAAGGGGCTAGGATGGGATGGGTTCACAAGGGCTCCTGAAGAGTCTTTCAGACGAGTTGGACTGTTGTTTTTTGGGAGGATTGAAACTTCTTTTTGGAATGCCTTTACTATTTTTTTCTTAAATTTCTCTATAACTGTATATTGATGAGACTGTTTATTCTTTTTTTTGTCAAAATTGGATGAGGAAATAGAAAATCTCTCAGAAAATATGAAAAGGCAGGGTTGGATCACCTTGCATCTTTCACTGCATTATTTTATCATCTCTTCAACAGAGGGCCAAATACAAAATCACCATCCAAGGGAGAATTTCATATCTCATTTTTAACATAATCTGGGAAGTTTTCAGAATGTAGCCATGCAAATCTCCTCCAAACAGTACCTGTGGCCATAGCCCTGGAAGAAGTATCAACACAGGCATACACTCAATGTATACAATGAGTAGTGACCTGTGCAATATAAGAAATTTAATTATTTAAAGCAGATTTTTCCTTTCCTCACAGTAAGAAACTGCAGATAAAACATTCCTCATACTTTCACATTTTTTCAGAACAAACTTTAGCATATGATCCTATTCAAAATTCTGAAAATCAAAGTTGCAGAAGTAAACACTTTTTTCTCATACCTATCAATGATTTTCCCATCCTTATCAAGAAAAAGTAGGATTGGAATTAACTAAGTGCTTAACAGCAGTGGGATCAACTAAAGCCATAGCTGTTGGGCAAGTTTGGGAATAGTGTATAAAAATTGAAGACTGAGGAACTTTATACATCCAATCTGCCATTTTACTGGCAGCTGGCTGATTATCAGAAAAATTGTAGGTAGTAACTCACACAGATATCTAAAGCAGACACAGGAATAATGGGCGTAGGTTCTGGAAAATATTTCGGTAACAACTCATAGTATTTTCTGAAGGACTGGGAAACCTCAGTGTTCTCCTGCAGAAAACACCGGCACATTCTAGCAAAAGTCTCAGAGAGGGGAGATTCAGAAACTGATGAGAAAACCCTGCATCTTCCTGTTCAGATTCAGAATCTTTAATCACTTCAGGAAAAGAGACATCTCTTTCTTTTACCAGAAAGTACTTTACAAGAAGGATCAATAGCCTGAATTAAACTGCAAGCCTCATTCAGTAAATATCTCTTATCAAAAGAAAATTGAAGAGGATGAGTAGATACATACATGGTTTTCTGTTTCTTTTTATCAGGAAAAATGGGGCCAACTGTGTTACTAATAGCAGCAGCACCTTCTACAGGGATGGACAGAGCATTCTGATACAACGACAAAATCTTCCCTGTTCCTTCTCACAGGAACAGCAAGAGTGGCTGTCTCTTGCTCAGTGAGTGGACCCCAGTAACCACAGAGGATGTGGCTAACACTGCATAGTGGCTATAGCTGTTACACCAGAAGGATCTGAGGATGAGTTATCTGAGGTACAACAAATGGCTATAGCAAAGTCACCCACCTGCAGCTGAGGCAAATTGCTATACTGCTATGATGGCAATGGCTGTTTGCTTACTTTTTTAATTTTTGTGGCTGGAAGAAGGATGGATTGTGGGACCAATTATCTATTCCATGGTCAAGATGAAAATGGTGCCTCTTACTTGGGGAAGACAGGGAACAATTGCCGGTAAACACTACCAGGCAACAAAAGTTACTTTTTGACAGAAAAAAAAAACAGTAAAATGCACTTTAAAACACTATGCCAGCCCCACAAAAGTAGAGTAAACAGAATTTCTCATCATAAAAAATGTTAACAGTTACTTTGCACCACTTTTAAACTGGAAGAAAAAAAATAAGTGCTCAGTCTAAAAGTACATTACAGACATAAGACGGTCCAATAAAACACAACACTCCTACCTTTAAAATAACTTTCCTGAAGAGGAAAGGAATGAAACATCAACAAAATTAAGAAAATAGAAGGTTTTCCCCAAAGGGAACTCATCTTCCCAACAATGGAATGCACAAGCTGACTGTTGATTCTTAAAAGCTTCAGAAAGGCATACTGTTTGGGGGAAGTAAACCTCTGAAAGGCTTTGCACCCAAACTTGTTTTTTAGTCTGCTCAGCTCAAGCTGCCTGACATATTGAATACATAGAAGGTGCACTGAAGCTTTGGAAGCTGGCCCACTGTTATATACTTGGCAGGATATAACCCATATAGCTAAGGCTACTGCAGCACCGATCAATATGATGAACATCAGTGAAATGTCATCTGCTCACAAAACAAGTGTTTTTTTGGTATTGATGAACAATTTAGAAATCCCTGGAGTCCAGGTACATTCCAAATAGTTTGACATGGCAACTTGATGATAAGACTAACAGTATATGATGGTGATGAGAAACTTTTCACTGTTCCTCTACAATCTGAAATCACAATTTGGTATACACGGTCATATTTTACTATCAGTACAGGCACTTGAATATCAGTTGTGTAGCAGAGTCATGATGCAAAGTCTAAAATGAAATAGATGATCCCATTGCCATGCTCTGGGTCTATGCCTAGCATAAGATATAGAAGTTTATGATTAGGTTTCTGATCATATCATGGATTTATATATTTAAGAAGTGGGTAACAACCACTTTGCCTTGAGAGTACAGTGAAGAATAGCTCAAAAGGTGACTTTTGACATCCATTTTGAGAACATATAACTACTAAGACATGATCAGAGATAGCCAATCAGAATTCTTTATAATACATGGTGCTTTACCTGCTCCTTGTACTACTAGTTACAGAGAGAGAGAGAGAGAGAGAGAGACAGAGACAGAGACAGAGTCAGAGAGAATGTGTGAGAGAGAGAGAGAAGAAAATTGTAGGAATGTTAAATGTGTTGTAACGTTGAAAGAATTGACACTTAAGTATATTTTTATTTATGTTTAATAACTAGGATAGCGGCCTGCTCCACTAGAAAGCCAGTCTCAACCTGAGATGTACAACAAAAATTAGACAAATACCAATTTTCTGGGATTCAGAGTTCCTGTATGGTCAGTTAAATGGGGCAGTTATTGGTAGCCACAGATGTGTATTCACTCAGGCTGTTGTTTCCTGTATGAACACTTAAAGATGGCGTGGCATAGGGTAGGGGAGGTAGTAGCTAGAGAGGGATAAGGACGATTACAGAACAGAGTATTTTCATGGTTAGTAAGTACAGAAAGAAGACACTGATGTACTGCAAGTACTGTGTACAAAAATGTAAAACATTAAATGATTGCTGGTGTATGGAAGCAGAACTTGTTTTTTAAGGTGGTTTGTTCATTTGTATCAACTTTGGCTATAAATGGGGCAGATATTAAGGACAGAGAGTACAGTCTGTCAGAGTTTAGGTGCAGAAATTGAAAAGGCATGGTTAGCTGTGGATAGATTAGCAGCAGGCTTGAAAAGGAGTGCAGCACTGCTAGCAGTGGCATGGAGCTTGTACGGCATGCTCCATGTAGTTAGTCTGTGGTTACGGTTAACATGCTGCTTTGTAGGAAGCCATTTGGTGCATTGAAGGGTGATGCAGTGGTGCTTGGACTCTGGAGAAAGATTAAAGCAGCATATTTTGTTTGAGATGGTGGGAACATCATATACACTAGGATTCATTATTTTTGTGATTTCAAATGGGTGGTGTACCTAGCTATGTGTAAATTATGTTATACTGATATTGGTAAGACCAATAGGAAATTGAGAGAATGAGTCTATGAGCATAATTATGACATAAAGAAAAGGAAGAATACTAACACCTTATGCAAACATATTAAAATAAACGCATGGCATGAATTTGTGTTTTTAATGCTGGAACATATCGGTCTGGACCCAAGGGGTGGTTTTATAGAAAAAATGATTGAAACCAGTGAATTGTGGTGACAATTGTTTCTCAGTGCAACAAGATTCCCAGAGTTGAATGAAATGTGTTTTATTAGATAGGTTCATAGATCTCTTAGGTTCATAGATGGATAGGTTCATAGATTAGTACTAAGCTAACTGCCCTTGTGAGCCATTTTAAGCTTAGTCAGTTATCTCTTGTGAGACTCAAACCCTGTACCTTGTGTTTGCAAGGCAAACACCTTAACCATTAGGCCACCCTCCCAAATTAAACATAATTTGAAATGAAGACATTGTGCTATTTAAGGTTTTTTATGTTGATGACTTAAAGTGTTTTAACATTGACAGTAGAGGATGAATGTTAAGTAATGGTGTTGTTTTTCATGCTTGTGTTGCTTTAATGTGACCCAAAAGATTTAAACTAAAAGAACGATCATGCCTGGCTACAATTATTTTTTTATTTGTTTAATTATTTGGCATTCGTTTACCGGGAAAGTCCAACTTGGTCATGAGGTACTACACATTAGTTTGTCAGAATAAAAACTCAACAGACATAATAAAGTCATAGTGTTCAAGCATAAAGTATATGGAAAGCCTGATAATAGGAAGATGCACCATTATTTACATAACAGATGATTATCATAATGATTAATAAAATTCTAGAGGTCATAAAATACAGTAAAAGATTATACTCGTGAAAGCGTAGGACAGTATGAGTAGAGAAGGATAGGGTGTGATAGAGGAGATAGTAGGAATAGATCTGGAAAAGATATGACTGTAACCTCAGGGGAGTATTTGTATAGGAAGGGTGGGTACAGCAAGTTAGTGGTGGGGATAGAGAGAGTAGAGGTATGACGCATGTGATTTTGTGCACAGATTTTAAAATGAACAGGAAGTATGTTTTTGCTGTTCTGATGAAGTTCCTTCAATGTTGGAATAAATACGCTTAACTTTTATTAAACCTTTTTTGTTTGCTACTGGTGTGGATCTGTGGCTCTGCTTCTTCTTACTGCCACAATGCGGATTTTACTACTGTGACTTCCACATTAACAGATGAGCCTTTGTGTCTTTGAGGGAAAATTTTTGAAGTTTCATAGATCTAGTCTGAATCTAGTTATTATTTATCCGTAAATGCCTAAATTCTGTTTAGTGTTTTTCTTCAGTTTAGGTCATGTGTTCTTTTCTCTATTTGTTTAAGTATTCTTCAGGGCTATTAAATAAAAATCCCTTGAGAATGAATTCTATTTTTATATGCTATTCGACAAACACCTTCTTTTGTGCCTGAATGCATAATTTTCTTTGGTAGCCAAGACATGCAGGCACTAATTTGACAATGACTGCATGAAAGGCATTAGGAACACGGTGAGGGCCATTAATCGGTACATGAAGGACAGTGCATATCTAGTTTTAAAGAGCATTCATAACATAAGAATTACCAGAGATCACTTAAAAGTGTCTTGTTTCTTTGCTAGTTTCATATCTTATCTTTAAATACCCATACAGAAATGGCAGTAGGCTGAAAACAAAGTAGACTTTCAGTATCAAGCCCATTTCATAATCAACCAAACCACAGACTGTATTAGGAGAAAGAATAATGCATGACCTGATGCTTATTGATTTGCCTCACCCAACCGACTTCTCAGACTAGCATAAATTCATTACTGACAGACATATCTTTCCTCACAATAGCTGCCTAGATATACTTTATAACTTTAGCTTTTTGCCTTTTCTGAACTGAAATATCTACCACTCTATGACTCAGTTAATATATTCTAATAGTTTTTAAATTTCTTCAAAATGTCAACTTAGTAACACAAAGGGATAAAGCCCTGATTGTGATTCAGGCAACATGAGATCAAAGAAGTGACCCAGGCATGGGATGAGCTGGCCATGGATGGCTGGCAGCAGAGAGAATTATGTTGGCTCACCCTTCCTGGACAGAAGGAGCCAGCATGATCAGCTGAACTATTGACTCCTGTTGGGGCTGTCCTTTACAGCCAAAGGAAGCAGAAATGGAAAGGCTGACCACCCTCCAAGCAGCATAGCCACATGTTGTACATGGATTAACAGTATATGTAGAACTGGTACATCACCATTGAGACAGGGCATGGACAGTTTTCGTAAATCCCCTTATGACTGCTGTGTTATAATTAGGAACCACTACAAGAGAAATGAATGGGGCAGTTGGAAACAATATTTCTTCACAATGCCCAACTATGGCTGGTCATTAGTTATTTTATACCATCTACTTTGTTTCTACATGGTCCATTCCCTTTTTGTTACATCATGAGTTTCAATGCTTTCTGCTCAATATCAGTGAGACAAGATGTTCTGGTAACATCACACAAGCAAAGACATTTGCATGCTGTTCAGGTAGTCTGTCATTTTTCTCTCCCATATTGTTTAAAGTAAGTGCATACCTGGAGTTGGAATCTGAAGTTTTTTGATTACCTCATTGTAAATTACTTTGATTTTGTAGAGCATTAACCTCAGAATCCATTCAGTCTATAAGCATAACCCAAATGTAACTTGCAGAAAACTGCAGTAACCATATAGTGGCCATAAAATGAATATATACAAAATTATCCTAGAATATTAATTGGCTTATGAATTGGCAAGTAAGCTATAATAGCCACATTGCTCCAAAATAAAATATAATTTCACCAGTGGAAAAAATGACTTGTAATCCAGCTCTTGTTTATTAGGTGCACCAAAATAAAATTCTATGTAGGACTGAAACACAGATAACAATCAGAAGAGTTAGCAATAAATACCACTGATGCTTGGCGGACTTTGTATTGAGATTGAAAGCAACTGAGACTTGTAATAAATGAACCTGAAGACAGGCATTAGTTATGCAGAATTTTAACTTATTGGATTCTTAAAATGGCTGCACAACCCATACCATTTTGTAGGTTAATTTGTAAATCCAATCAATTTATTATGTGTGTTTTTTATTCATAAGGAGTATTAAGCCTGTGAGAAGAGTACTATTTTAACTCATTACAGCCTACTGATGCCTCCAGGTGTTTTTGTAGTTACAGCCTTCTGGCATCTCTGTGCATCTATACCACAAACACTGAAGACAAACTGTTGCAAATACGAAAAACCAAGAAAAAACAGACTGTATCAAGGTGATCAAAAAGCCACGAAGTCCACTCCACGATGTTTAATCTTAACGCACCTTTTATTGAAAAACAAGCAACGTTTTCGCTACAACCCCTGTTGTAGCTTCCTCAGAGTACAAAATAAGACCAGTGTCAGTTTCTTTTTAAACATAAAAACGCGCCAAAAATGATGCGCATAATTGTTAAAAAAGATTCCATTAAATAAAACATGATAACAGTGTTATTACTAAGTATAAAACATGTCCTTACAACACTTGTGAGGACTAAATCTCCCATTAAAACTCTAATACCAAATTTGTAAATGAATGTAAGCTACTAAAACCAAAAAAACCGATCCCTGTCGAAACATAGTAAACAATGGAAATAGTAATAAGCTGTCAGTGTCATAACAAAAGTTAATCTAATCTAAAACTAGTACCAAAAAGTGATCGGTCCTGCGGTAATAAATTGTCAGTTGACCGCACTTGTCAGGACCCGACAAATGTAAAATACTAAAAAAGTAGAGTCAAAAACTGACAGTAGTTGTTAAACTTACCACGACTTAAATAATAAGAATAAAGTCCTACAACACCAGGTTTTAATGTGGTAGACAATTCAGTCACACTCTGAAACCATTATTATAAATGAATATAGACTACTGAAGACAAAGAACCGATCCCTGTCGGATCGGAGCATGCGTGGAATATAATAAACAGTAAAAATAATAGTAAGCTGTCATTGTCATAACAGAAGTTAATCTAACCTAAAACTAGTAACAAGAAATGATCGGTCCTGCGGTAATAGATTGTCAATTGACCGCACTTATCACGACCCGAGCAAATGTAAAGTACTAGAGAAACAGAGTCAAAAACTGACAGTAGTTGTTAGGCTTACCACAACATAAGTAACAGGAATTAAGTCCTACAACATCAGGCTTAATATGATAGGCGAGTCAGTCAGCCCATTTTCCGTGCAGAAAAAATGACTTAGATGTATTTCAGACTTGAGCCTTAAATTAGAAACCATGTTCTTTGAAAGTGTGTGAAAATTTTAAATAAAACAATACCGTTAATTATTACGGCCACTCCACTTTGAAACCGTACCATGTGCAAAATTAGTCACCCATCATAAAAGGCTGTATGTTCCTTAGTAACCCAAAGCCGTCTAATCCAAAAAGGAGGGCATCATCTCCCCACTTTGTTACCTGGTTTTGTCAAGACTGTCTATTTTCCTTTTAATACATCGCCTTTTATGGTATGGAATAATTGCTAGACCTTTTGATTCTTTACATACACATTGGTAGCTGTCTCAAAATAGGCTTTAACATACAAGTCACCGACTTGACTGGTAAGGGGGGTCCATACAGAACCCTTGTGTCTGGTTTCGGTCTTGGTTGTACACTGCTAGTTTTATGGTTTGGAATTGCGTGCTTTCCCTTTTAGAACTTGGACCTTGGGGTCACGTGGGGAGATGATGCCCTCCTTTTTGGATTAGACGGCTTTGGGTTACTAAGGAACATACAGCCTTTTATGATGGGTGACTAATTTTGCACATGGTACGGTTTCAAAGTGGAGTGGCCGTAATAATTAACGGTATTGTTTTATTTAAAATTTTCACACACTTTCAAAGAACATGGTTTCTAATTTAAGGCTCAAGTCTGAAATACATCTAAGTCATTTTTTCTGCACGGAAAATGGGCTGACTGACTCGCCTATCATATTAAGCCTGATGTTGTAGGACTTAATTCCTGTTATTTAAGTTGTGGTAAGCCTAACAACTACTGTCAGTTTTTGACTCTACTTCTTTAGCACTTTACATTTGTCGGGTCCTGATAAGTACGGTCAATTGACAATCTATTACCGCAGGACCGATCACTTTTTGTTACTAGTTTTGGTCAGATTAACTTCTGTTATGACACTGACAGCTTATTACTATTTTTACTGTTTATTATATTTCACGCATGCTCCGATCCGACAGGGATCGGGTTTTTGCCTTTAGCAGTTCATATTCACTTATAATAATGGTTTCAGAGCCTGATTGAATTGTCTACCATATTAAAAGCTTGGTGTTGTAGGACTTGATTCCTACTACTTAAGTCGTGGTAAGCTTTACAATTATTGTCAGTTTTTGACTCCACTCCTTTAGTATTTTACACTTGACGGGTCCTGATAAGTGCGGTCAATTGACAATTTATTACCGCAGGACCGATCTCTTTTTGGTACTAGTTTTAGATCAAATTAACTTCTGTTATGATACTGATAGCTCATTACTATTTTTATTGTTTACTATGTTTCACGCATGCTCCGACCCGACAGGGATCGTTTTTTTTGGTTTTAGTAGCTTACATTCATTTACAAATTTGGTATTAGAGTTTTAATGGGAGATTTAGTCCTCACAAGTGTTGTAAGGACATGTTTTATACTTAGTAGTAACACTGTTATCATGTTTTATTTAATGTAATCTTTTTTAACAATTACGCGCATCATTTTTGGCGCGTTTTTATGTTTAAAAAGAAACTGACACTGGTCTTATTTTGTACTCTGAGGAAGCTACAACAGGGGTTGTAGCGAAAACGTTGCTTGTTTTTCAATAAAAGGTGCGTTAAGATTAAACATCGTGGAGTGGACTTCGTGGCTTTTTGATCACCTTGATACAGTCTGTTTTTTCTTGATCTCTGTGCATCTAATATAGCATGTTTATATTTGCATTAATAATTCCAAAACCCTATTACATAGAAGCTATTGAAAGATTTCATCATACAGCTTACATGATGGGTAATACTACTGATCTGATACTGGCCTATACTTAGTGCTAAATTGATAGTGATGGTTGTTCACATATGATTCATTTGTATTGTCAAATCTAAATATCTCAACAACCAAATAATGCAAGCAGAACTGCATAGCTTCATATGAATGATCACTCATGGACAAACAAAATGCTGCTGACAGTGTGTAACATTAGTGGTTGCTGAAGTATTGTAAGTTGTTTAGAACATTTTACAAAATTAATATTTACAGTGTTTACCTAAGCCAAAGACAGTCACAAGGCATTTATTAGTTATGTTCATAATCTGAAAAGCACAATGCAGCAATGCTCTGAGCTGATTGTGAACAATGTTACTGACACTGTGGCTGAAGATATAGTGAACCTAATGGCAGATAAATTTAACTCTTACTTTACCAATTTCTCCCTTCTATCTGTCCCTCAAGATATACCTGAACCTGGTTTGCTTCCAGCTATCATACAAATTCAAGTCCTAAAAGTGCCATCAGAAGTTAAAAATACTGCATTGGTGGGTCCTGACAATATCCCTGGATGCATCTTAAACAGCATATAGTACAATTTAGACACCCCCTAATAGGAATGTTCAGTCTCAGACTTCATACAGGTTTTGTACCAAGCAAATGGAGAACAGCTACAGTTACTCCCCTACATAAGGGATGATTTTTCATAGACCCAGGGAATTAAAACCCATAAGTCTGACCAGCCTTATATGTAAATCCAGGAAAGACTATTCATGGAATTAATTAATAGGTAACCTCCAGACACTGCACCTGTTTCAGTCTGGACTCATCAAGGGCAGATCATGCTTACTCAAACTGGTGGAGTTTTTTGAATAGGTCATCATAGTAATGGATGAAAGCAAAATGGTACACACCACATACCCCAACTTGAGCAAAGATGTTGACACAATTTCCCAGTCAGGCGTAGTAGAAAGGCTAAATAAACTTGGATAAAAAAAAACTATGTCACCTTCTGGATAAACAACTGTCTCACAGATAGGATGCAGATAATCAGAGTAGAGACAGACACATGTGGAGTCCCCCAGGGATCTATGCCGAGACCTCTCCTTTTGGCATCTAGTTTTTTGAAGTAAAAGTCAATAGCAAAGGGCTCTGGCTGACTAAGTTTGCAGATGATTGTAAGCTAGGAGAAATCATTGTATCCCAAATGACTGAGCCATCCTGCATGGACTATTGTCTCAGACAAATAAAAAAATACATGATTGTATTCTTTTGGAAGTCATATACCACAGGGAAATACACATTGACAATACTCCCCTAAGAGCTGATCCAGTTGTTTGGGATATGGGAACCTATGTGGACAGTAACCTAACATTTTACCAACATGTGTCTATTGTTGTAAGAAATTCCTTCTATATTGCAAAGGTTGTAATCAAAGGGATTGTGTCTAGATCTAGGGATGTCATTGTCCCCCTTTACTTACCCCTCATTGAGCAAGTTATTGAAAATTATGCTTCATTTGGCATGTATCTGTCCAGACCCATGCAACAAATGGAACCACCACAGAGATATCTTATTAAAAGGATACAAGGCCTAAGCAACACGTCCTACATGGACCAATGCAAAGCCCTGTCACTATACACAGACTGCTAAGAGGTGACTTGTGACTAGCACACAATGCATCCTCTTATCCAGTATTGATTGATTTACTGCACATCAGCAAGTCAAATGGCATCAGAAATACCTGGTCTAAGGATGTAAACCTCTTCTACAACATCAACACAATGGTTTGGAGGGACAGGAATATTTTGCAGAGAATACTGATGCTGTCGAACGGACTTCTCACCCATATAAAACAAAGTTCATCCTGCCCATTTTCAAGCACAACTTAGATCTATGGATAGGAAACAGAACAATTAACTCAGAACTGCCCCCTGTAGTACTAATGGACAAAGGCATCTCCTAAATGCTTTACCTTTGCATAGGTCTGCTCAAATTATCTGTGGTATGATCCCAGTTATTCCTATTAGGGATAATATAAAATGTTTGACCATGGGATGGATAAGGCCAATCTATAACCAAATGGGATAGTTTATTTCAAGTACAGAAAAGGAAATTGGCTAGGCTTAAAATGGCCTGGAAGTGCAGCTAGCCTTGTACTTATATGAACCTATGAACTTATAAAATCAAGTTTAAGACCTATAATCTAATAAATGCTATCACTTAAAAGATTTGTCTCTGCTTAACAGTCTGCCATTTACATTTCCTTAGTAATCCATATGGTTTCAGAGATATGAACATTTGTTTGAAATGTGATATTTTATTTATTTATTTATTTATTTTACATTTGTTAACCGGGGGTGTCTGCCTGAGCTGAAAAGGTCCTTTTTCAGCAGAGGCCCGGGGAGAAAAGCTCCACATAGAAAAATTACATATACATTTAGACATGATCAGTATACACACAAATTACAAAAGACATGTTTTTACAGTGGTATGAAGCACATCAACAGTTACAGTGGCGAGAACAAACAAAAAATATTTAAAAATAAAGGTACTTAATAGATTTGTGGTGTACAGCTGAAATTTGGAACATAGGTAGAATACATACATAGTACACAGGTACAGTACATACATTGTAGATTAGCCAGTGTTTGTGAGAATAGTTTTCAATCTTAATCAAGTACTCTAGGTTTAGTATGTGTACCTTATCTGCTTTCACTAGCCTGGGGAGCAATCATGGCACTGCCAACTTTGCTTGAGATGTTGCCTGGAGGATATCATAACTTGATTTTTTCAAAAAGCTCAGGATGCAATCATTGGATGCTAGAGTACAAACCTCCAGAGATTCATTGGTATGAATGAGTTAATAATAGTGATGACATCACAATATTTATTCTCTATCTATCAATTATTATAGTTTGGACATTTTAATATTTTAAAAGGGAAGGGAAAGACCTATTGTTAGACTCATAGGACATGATACACAAAATAAACTCAGTTTAGTTGAATAATGTACTGAGTTATGACTTGATAACCTTTCAGTCAGTGACCTGTGCTCAAAGTTGTCAATAAGGACTGTTCAGTTTCCCACATCAGCTTAAAAATCCCATTTCTGTGTAAATGTCTGATAGCTGTTAAAAAGGAAAATGACCCTGATTAATTAAGCAATGAACACATTTCTGATCATTATATAGTAAGATGTCGCAAAATAAATAGAAAAACAAGAACCCCTAGTCAAATCAGTATATTGCAAGCAGTCATACTATTAAGTTAATAAGTGTAATACCTAGCTCATCAGGTAAAAGGCAGAGAAGAAATATACTGTTAGAATGTTGGAACAAAGTAAAAGTGATCTTCCAAACACATATTCTGTTATAAGATCTCTGTAACTAATACATATTTTGAGATGGCAGACTGTGTTCTTTGTATCTAAAATATATAATTATATGTAAGTAGCCTTAGTTTATTATCTCCTTACCTGCCTCAGATATTAATAATATCTGTCCATTTGTAATTTTTGTAATCAGATTTTTGACTGTAAGCACCTGAACTAAGTAATAATAATCGGAGGAGGGGAACTATTAAAAAAGCTTCTTGGTGGCCAAGTATGAACACAGGATAGCAGCAGATTTCTTCAGCTCCACCAACTTAACTGCACTGACAGGAAATAATTACTTTAAAAATCAACTAATGAAATAATTTTCTTTCTAAATACGTTTGAAATATCAGTTTCTTGAATAGTATCTAAAAAAGAAAGAAAATTTCAATAATTTTCCTGTCAGAAATCATCTTGGAAATTTCTCTTTCATCACCTTTGTTCAAAATGAGTTCCAGTAAGGCAAACAGTCAGGATTCCAGCATCAAGAAAGAGCTTCTGTCTCTGATATCTACTATTCAGCAACAAACAACCAAATTGGACAAACTGGATACTAAAATTGATAACTTCATAGAAAAAACTACGAAACAAATGGATTTGTTACATCAAGACTTGCAACAACAGAAGGCTCAGATTACAGGCATAGAAGAGACTGTTAATGATATGGAGAACAGAATCCAGGAAGAAGAAATTAACATTGAGTTTTTGCTGAAGCAGAACACACACCTACAATCCAAACTTGATGACCTGGAAAACAGATCTAGATGCAATAATATTAGGATTTTTGGACTGCCAGAAAATATAGAAGGTAACAACATTACTTCCTTTTAAATACTTGGCTTCCCAAAACTTTAGACTTGTCAGAAGCATTTTCTTTTGGTATTGAAAGAGCCCATAGGTCCTTATCTAATTTTAACTCTAACAAAAAGTATCCTAGATCAGTTATAGTAAGATTTTTATCATCTTATGACAAGGAGATGGTATTAAAATCTGCATGGGCTAAAGCACCTATTAAAATTAATGAGGCAACTGTGCGTTTTGACAATGACTATTCTTCCTTGGTAATAACTAAAAGAAAAGTTTTTTTGCCATTAATAAGAGAGCTTAAGAAAGCACAGTTCAAAACTTACCTTTTGTTTCCTGCCAAACTAAAAATCTTTTTACCTGATGGCCCTAGAATTTTTGAAGACTTGGACTCTGCTTTGCTGTATATTAAAAAAAATAAGATATTAGATAAAATAGAAGATATGGAATGGACAAGTCCTTCGTTAAAGAGGATGGCAACAGGAACTTCTTGGAAGACTTCAGAGAAGCAAAAAAGACTAAAAAACAAATGACAATGTTCTATATATTTTTTTCTCTTTCCTTCTCTCTTAATCTCTTCAAATACAGTTACTGCATCTCCAGAAAGCCACAAATATTTTAAAGATTTATTCAAAGTTATTTTTCTGTGTGCAAAGAACTGTTTTTGTTTCATAAATAGTCAAACTCTCTGAGGAACAAATAACATGTTATCAATCAACTTGTTTCTCTTTGTGATAAAGAGACCTAAGGTTAGTAATTTGATATATTTTCTTTCTCTTCTTGTTTTAAATAATGGCATTCTTTATAAACTATGCATTTAGTGAGGGGGGGGGGAGGGCAAGGAGAGAAGTATGATGTAAAATATGGAAAAAGTGAAATAATAACTTATTAGTTCTTTAAAACTATATATGCTGTTTAAACACTGTTGCTAAATATTATATCATGACTTTATTGCTTATACATGATTACAAATAATATGTCATGATATAATTGCAAATAATTAGAACTAAAATAGTTGTAATATGTTTCATGTTTAACTTTATTAATACAAACAGCAAGTAATATTTCTTTGTAGATACTCTTTGTAGCTTCCTTTTTTTCTTTCTCTCTCTTTCTTTTTTTCTCTACTCTCTTCCTTTTCTTTTTTTTCTCTCTCTCTCTTATAAGTACAGTTATATGCTTCTGATAATACTGATATATGTATATAATAAGATTTGTATGAGAAAATGAAATGGGGCATATAAAAATAAGTTATATAATATGTTAAATAACTGTAGGCTTGGTTTCACTGTCATAGAGACTGTAATGACTTGTAAAATACTTGAAGGTTTTGCACTGTTTAGTTTCATTTGTATTACTAAATGAATGTCAGTCACTTGTATTTACTAAAATTCCCACCAGAATGTTAAGGGAGACAATTTGGGATGTGGGTTACCTCGTGAATAGTGTCCTCGAGTTGTTTTAAAAGCTTCAACACTCAGAATATGCAGAGAAGCTGAATGCAGTCATTTTGAACTTTGACCCCTGATTTCACACTGACACATCGCAGATTCAAGAAGAACACTGTTCCAGGAAGTAGAACTGCTGTAAATGCGACTTTGTGATGAAAAACGAACTTTATGACATCTAAATGTGAGTTATTCTTTATAACAACTTACTTATTTAAGATGTAATTTATAAAATATGAAAGTTATAATGATTTTAAATGATTCAGTATGCCATAGTAAGCAAGTGAGATATTTTAGAAGGCATAGAAGGTAAAACATATATACACATGTTTTTGAAAGCTTACATGACTGAAACATATTATTGTATATAAATACTTATGATTTAAATATATATAATGTTATAAATCATTTGACTTATCTAATTGACAAGCACAAGTATCATTATGATTATATCTTAGAAGAAACCGTCATGTGACATATTTTAAAGCAGCAGTTCAGATATATAAAATACAGATGGCTTTCTTCACAATGATTTATGTATAACTAGGAATTTACATTGCTGTGCAGTATGACTTGTAAACATATGTATGAGTATAAATATTTTATTTACTGGCAATAATAAGTATGAGAAGAAAGCTTTGGTGCAAGTAATTTAAAGTTTTTAAAACTGTTAACTGCATTTCTATGGCAGAAAGTATGAATACCCTAATATATGTAATGTCTGAACCATTATAGCCTAAGTTATTGAATCCAAATGAACATAAGAACTTATTTTTACAAACTTTTAATAAACTAATATATAGATATGCCCCCTTTTTTTTTTCTTTTCTTTCTCTCTCTCTTCCTTTCTCTCTCTCTCTTCTCGGTTCCCATTATCAAGTTTATTGGAATGCTATTTTGATTATGAGTGCATTTTACAAAATAGATGTACATAGTAATATGAGCTGTTTCTAAATGTTCTTATTTGTTTATATGAAGCTGATTTATAAATTGTTTAGCTTTGTCTAACTAGATAATCTAATTAAATGAGGTTAACTTTAGTTAATAATAGTTAGTATTGAATTGATATGGTGGCAGCTGAGGTACTGCTGCTTAGGATAGGGGGATAACTTGAGTGGTATGTGCTACTCAAAGTTGGAGTTCTTAACTCCAGGCTGGGTGCAATGTTTAATCCTAATATTATTTTCACCTGTTTATTGTTGTTTGTATATAGTTCTGACATCCACAACACATTTTATAAACTTATTGTCACTACAAATAAAAGCAAAGCTTATACAAAATCCCATAAGATTTTCAATAAATACAGCTATAATTAATGGTACACCTAAAGGAGGAGGTATAATATCATTTATTTTGTTAATTGTTATTCTGATTATATGTTTTATATGTTTATAAAAGCTAAATGATTTCTCTAAAAGGAATTTCTTTAAACATTAATGGACTGAATAACCCATGTAAAAGGGCAAGTTTAATGAGATACATTAATTTGCATAGGGCCAACTTAGTATTCCTTCAAGAAACACATCTCCTGAAAAAGGATATTGATAAATTAGCCACTAATAAATATACAGTCTTGGTTAGTTCAGAACACACTCAGAAAAAAGAGGAGTGGCTATTTTATGGAATAAAAGTATGCCCATACCTAAAACTATTAAGTCTTATAAAGATGATAAAGGAATGTTTTGTATGGTTACAATACAGATTAATGGAAAGACATATTCATTAATCAATGTATATTGGATACCAGGAATTGGCATTAATACAGTAAAACACCATCTCAATAAGATCATATCATTTTCTATAGGAGATATTATTTTAACAGGTGACTTTAATTGTATCCTACATGAAAAGATACTACTACTATAGGAAAAGGAAAATTACATCTAATGCAAAACATTTAAAGGATTTTGTTAATTTATATCATTTGAATGATATTAATAATCAGATAGATTCAAAATCATTACCATATACTTTTTTTTCTAACAGATATAAAACTTATTCAAAAATAGATAGAGTCTTTATTTCTAACCAGATGGTTACAGACTTAATTAATTCTAAAATCATTTTGTGTCCTATATCAGATCATAATTCAATTGTCTTTGAGTTTATGATAAAAAGTACTTACAATGTTCAGATCAATAGGATACCAGCATACTTAACTCAACTAAAAGACTATAAAGATTATATACTTTCAGAAGTGCAACATTTTTTAGACTTAAACAATACACCTGAAGTCTCCATTGTTTATGTTTGGGATGCTTTAAAATCATATTTATATGGACAAAGTATCAGATGGTATAATAATAAAAGGAAATCTTGGGACAAGGAATTACTAGATATTCAATGCAAATTAGACTCATACAAACATAATAATAAAGAAAATATTATGGACAAAAAAGTCATTGAAGAAATAAATAAATAACTTAAATGAGAAATACAAAGAAATTTTAACTCATAAAGTTAAAATAACATTAGAGAAATATAAGTTTTTGTCTTACTCAATAAGTCCCAAATACTTACATAGACTTAAAAATAAAACAAAAGGTTGAATAAACAAAATCATATCAAAGAAATTTTCTCCAAGGAAAAAGAAGAATGTTTCTAGTTTACCAGAAATATTAGATGAATTTAGAAATCACTTTCACAAAATTAATCATAATAACATTAACATGGAGCCTAAAGATAAAATAAAGAAATTTATAACTACAAACATGAACAAAAAACTTAATAAACAACAGACTAAACTAATGGATAAAAATATTTCATATAAAGAGGTTATTAAACAAATAAACAAGCTTAAATCAAACAAAGCACCAGGTAATGATGGTATTATACCAGAGATCTATAAAATTCTACCCAAAAGTACTTACTCATTAATACATAAGGTTTTTATTTTGGCCCAAAATGAGTTAACAACTCCCCCATCTTGGCAATACACATTTATTTTACCAATTTTAAAACCCAATAAAGACCCAACCAGATGCACTTCATATAGACCTATTTCATTACTTAATGTTGACTATAAAATGTTTATGAGTATTTTTGCTGATAGATTAAAGACAATCATCCCAGGCATTATAGATATAGACCAGACAGGCTTTATTGTAAATAGAAATACTTTTGATAATATAAGGAGAACTTTAACGTTAATTGATTTTGCAAATAGGAAAAAGAAAGATTTAACACTTATTAGTCTCAATATAAGTTCAGCATTTGATTCAGTAAGTTGGGACTACTTGTTTATCTTACTGAAGTGCACAAACTTCTCAGATGCATTTGTAAATCTAATTGAACATCTATATAAAGGAGCATTGGCTTACATTAAGATAGGAACATATGTCTCACAAAAATACCCATTTTAAAAGGTACAAAACAAGGGTGTCCACTCTCTCCACTATTATTTACTTTAAAAATGGAGCCTTGGGCTAATTTGACCAGAAACAGTACTGATATAGAAGGATTTGATATAGATGAAAATACAATATCTAAAATTCAACTTTTTGCAGATGATGTTCTAATTACATCAGCTGGATCTAACTCTTCTATGCAGTCCTTATTTGATAAAATGATGGATTTTAAAATTATCTCTGGTTTAATATTCAATGAAGAAAAAACTAAAATATTACCAATATACACACAAAAAAATGTCCTCATTAATGATTTTAACAAATATATACCCAACTCAGGTCAGATAACTTACTTAGGTATAAAATTAACTAAAGATATCAAATCTATTATACGTAATAATTATAGTACCTGTCTTCTTAATATACAGAATCTTTTCAATAGCTGGAACAATATGTTTTTTACCATGGAAGAGAGACACACAATTATTAAAATGACAGTATTCCCTAAGATATTATACTTAATACAATCAATAATACTCCCACCTACAAAAATAATTATTAAGAAATTGAATTCACTAATGTTAAATTTCTTATGGGCACCTAATAGACCTAGGATTGCATTAAAGAAACATGGTAATAGCTGGTCTCAAGGGGGCATTTCATTTCCAGACTTTAATTTATATACTATTTCTTCTATTATAAAAGTTATTACTTTGTTAATAGATCAGTCATATGTTGCAAGATGGAAAAATTACTGGGAACTAATTAGCATTCACTTCATGAAAATCTCTTTAATACATACAAATATTATTGTAAATAACCCCATGTTATGGTTACTAAAAGAATTTTGTACTTCATCCATTACACCAAAATATGTAGTTAGTTACCCATTAAACATTATTATCAGTTATCGTAATTTTATATTCATGCATCCTAAGTATAAGGAATGGAATTTTATTCTATTCCTATAATGTATACACAAGGTATGCTTTTGTCAACCACCTCTGAAAGAACTCTTTTAGTCACAGAGAATGATCTAAAGTATTGGTATCAGTTGCTGTCTGATAATAAAGTAAAAAATTTAGACTTCTTAAAGCAATAATTTGATTTGAGAGAAACATGTTGGTTAGAAATTCAGACTTTTAGACAACATCTTATTAATAAAATTGATTTAATGTCTTTAACAGTTAAAGAATCTGTTCCAATACTGATTGATTACTTGATATTAAATTTACAACATAGAGTTTCTGATAAAGGTAAGCTCTCATACATACATAAAATTATCAGAGAAGAAACTCATTACAGTTCAGATACCTATTGGAATTATTTCATTTCCATTAATGGTGAATCACCAAAACAACAAAATAAACAATATATATTGGAATCTGCTTATAAAACTACTTCTTCCATTAATTGGAGACTTTTTACTTGGAAATTTTTACATAGATCCTTCTATACACCTTTAATGATGAATAAAATAAATAATAAAGACAACTTATGTAAAAGATGTAATGTAGAAATAAATGCTGATTGGGCACATATGTTTTATGACTGTATAAAATTGAAGGAATATTGGAAATTAATCAATGATTTTTTGCAGGCCCTTTTCACAGATAATTTCATTGTTTCTAAATCACTTATATTATTTAACACACCTGTTCCTAAAAGTGTTAAAAAAGTTAAACTTCCCTTATTATGGTCTATTCTAGCAGTGGCTAGAAAAATAATAACCAGAAATTGGATTTCAGATACCCCTCCTTCATTTAATGAATTTAAAAATGTTATGACTGAAGTGTGTAATATGGAATTGATGACAATAAAATCAAGAACTACTAGAAAAACATCTTGTTATATTATATGGGATACTTTACAAAACCTGTTCAAAAAATCTTAGTCTCAATAGCATGACATTCTAGTTTAATCAATTGATTTGATTTGTAGTGGATGTCTTTGTAAATACTTTGGTTATTTTATTGAATGTTATAACTATTTCTATTTTAATTGCTTGTATAAAATTGTTATGATATTTATTTTGTATGTTAAAAACAATAAACTTGTTTTAAAAAAAAAAAAGCTTCTTGTACTTTGGTATGAATAAATAAAATAAAAACAGGTATACTTTTTACTCAAAAATCTGTATAATCCCCCCCTCCTTTTTTTTTTACAATTGACAAGACTTCAGTAAACCACAACATACCTTAGACCAAACAAATAATCAAGCTGGAAAACAGTAATATATAAACTTAATCAACTAAGCAAAAAAGTGTGTGCCTTACAAAGGAATACAATTAGATGAATAAAGCAGACAGTATTTTGCTATAGATGTGTGTTCAAATCCTTATGAACTAAAACAGTGACAAGAGACTGGAAAAGTCATCTGCAGTGGTTTTAGAACAATTATGACAATTAAACAAGATGCAATTAGGCTTAGGGATCAAGCTGCCATTCAAAGCAGAACTACAGTTATGAGGTTTCTAGACTTCATAAGAGGTTGTCAGTGTCCAGGGTGTGTGGCTTCTTGTTCTTACTATTTTGCCACTCTAGCCATCCAACATCAAATTACATGTATTGTTTTTAGGTGTGACACCAGTTCCTCTAGTGAGACTGGTATTTTGTCCCTAGTGGAAAGTTAATTCTTTATCATCTCTGAATAAAGATATTAACTTTAATGATTGTGTCCTCTTAGTACATTAACTACAGGCCAGCACTCCTCTTACAGTTAATGTCTCTGCTGAGCACACAACTATTTATTTTCACTGGTGGTAGAGGCCACACATGTCACAGAATAAAGACCCTGTCTGTGTATGAAACAAGCTATGTAATAACTGTGCTTTGATGTGAGCTCTACTGTATAGCCCAGGATAGATGAATGATGCTCAGAGCATCTGACCTAAAAGACTACCAAAATCCTGTCATAGTAAGCAGACTTTGGAAAAAGAAAACATGAGGGTGAGTATAAGTGCAACACTGGGGAGTGCAGAAGGACTCCTGCCTTGCAAAAAAAAAAAAAAAAAAAAAAAGCATTGTTTGTATTTTGTGACCTTGGGATTGTCACTGATTTCACTAGTGACCACTCAAGATTTTAGATATTTTGGGTTTGAATAATCACGTCAGTCAAACACAATATGATTACTCATAGTACACCCTTTTTACACTGTTTACAGCCTTCTGATTTTGATGTAGGGAATAATGTACCCTTAAATATGATTGGAAATTTCTTGTGCAAAATTTAATGATTTGGGTAGACATGTCAACAGGAAGGTGAATGTATTTTTCCCTTTGTAGTCTTCTGCTAAACTACGTAGCCAGATGTAATTGCACCTCATCCATTTTATTTATCCTCTAACTTTTCACACATTTATTTATTTGATTACATTATGAAAATGATTAGAAACTCATTTTCTTATAGTCCATGTCAGAAAGAACCATTTTATTTTTATTTATTTATTTTATTTTTACCCTTGTTAATCAGGACAGTCCCACTGAGTGGTTAGCCCTTTTTTAATGGAGGTCTGGGGAGAAAAGTCCCAAGATACAATGAGATTTATAGTTAATTATACTAAGATAAAATATACATATATTTTAGTTACAAAGGTATTAACATCAATAAAAAATATACAGATTCAGACATTTGAAGTACACATAGTAACATCAGTAAAAAATAACAGCTACACAATTAGGTTGGTACGCACTTAGACTTTACATATAAAAAAGACATTTTGTACCTAGTACAATTTTGGTATCTAACATTAATAAAAAGGATTTGTCAAGTATAGTTTAAAGGGTTAAGTAAGACTATTTAAGAGTTAGTGTTAGTTTAGGCAAAGGAAGTAATAAAAGGCAGTAGGAGTAATACATGAAGGTGACTTAGTAGGAAAAGTCACTAAGTGTAAAATTAGTTTGGTAATAATTAGGAGTACTAAGAGTAATAGTATTATTCAGCCAGGCGTAAATAAGGAGTACTAAGAGTAATAGTATTATTCAGCCAGGAGTAAGACAGGAGCAGAGCCATGATTTTGCTAGCTGGGTCTTTAGAAGTGATTTAATGTATGGGGTTTGCAGTGGATAGTACTGACTGACTGATCATGTTCCATATTCTAGAGATACTATTGGAGAAAAGAGAGCCTCCGTGGAAGTTATTCGATCTAATTACTTGTAGAAAGAGCTTATAAGAAGATCTGAGTTGTCTGGGGTTAGATTGGATTTTGCAGCAACAAAAGAGAAGGAGGCCCCAACACACACAAAAGCCAATGCTGGTAGCACAATATGAACCAAAAAGACAAATAACCAGCATGGCTACCACGACCATAAAATTAAAATAGATAAGTTTATTAAGAACAAGGATAAGTGCTTTCATGTTGACAAATGCTTCAGCAGATCCACATATTTCTTAAAACAAATATTCTCACATTTAAAACAGACCAACCAATCATGTTGCTCATGAATTAAAGAACTAATGAAATCAAAGAAACATTATGTATTTAACTTCCTCATTCTCAAGGCGGGTTTTAGACAAACATTTACATTCATGCCTAGGAATTTCTGAGCTGTAGTCTAAGTATCCATTTCAGCTCCAGGTTTTCCAAATACATGTTCAAATCACCCCCCACCCCCAGGGTTCACCTTTACATATTGCAACACCCTAAAGGAAAACATATGTTGTGGATTCTCTTGTATATGTTTTGCTAGGGCATTCTTAACATTATGTGTCCTGATATCATAAAAATGTCTCAAAATCCTGTCTTTAAATTTCTGTACAGTTTTCCCTACATAGAAGCAGGAACAGGCTCTGCATGTGGCCAGATATACCACATTTTGTGTCTGACAATCTGTATGGAACCTGGGCTTAAATGTAAAATCAAATCCTGGATGCTGGAACTGTTGTGCCTGGGTAATAACAGTAATTACATCTATGATAAGGGAAACTGCCTGGTCTCTCAGAAAACTTCCCGTGGGACTGACTAGATTAAAGCCTCACATGATAATGGTTTCTTGGGACAAGATAGAAGAACTCTAATGTAGGATATCCTCAGTTAAGATGGGCTCATTATTGGGGGAATGTAGAGTGCTATTATGATTATGGATTTATTGGGGTTTAGTTCCAGTCTGGAGAATAATACCTCTGCCTTATTAAACTTTGAATGCCATGTTTTATTTAAGGTTGACTTTTTTTTTTTATTTGTTCACACTGTAGAGCATAAATACTTAGTTACAATATACTGTCTCTGTTCTAAAACTGCTTGCACAATGAAAATGTCATTTTAAAAACCAGTATTGCATTCGGGATCAAACCTGACTGATGCAGTGCTCCTTGTGTGGTCTAAACTGTAACAACTGCTTGCTACAATTTGGCAAGCAGTTTGCTACACTTTAAAGGTAAAAAAAAAACAAACACTTTTTTAACTTAAACCTGAGTGCTGTAGCACTCCATGCATGCAAGCTACAAATTGTAGCAACTATTTGTTACATTTATAGCAAACAGTTTGCTACAGTTTATAAACATTTTTTTAAGTAAAGCATGAGCCAGTTTATTAGAAGAAAAATGTTTAAGTAAAACATGAGCACCTAGTATTTCATGCAGGCATGGTATAAGCTGTAGCAACTGTTGGCTACATCTTTGCTACAGTTTATTAGAAATTTTTTTATTAAGTAAAATATGAGTGCTGTAATGCTCTGTGCAGGCAGGGTATAAACTATAGTGTCTGCTACATTTAATAACAAGAATAAATCATTATTGTAAGCATTATTTTTAAAAAAATGGAGGGGGATCATTGGCAGTGCACAGTTAGGGAATTTCTTCTTCACTTGAAGAGCTGAGGGGGTGGGCTGCTGGTTCATGGTACTAGCACAGGGCTCTGGTTGAACCAACTATACTTCTGATCTTTTGCAACACAATGCATGTGATTTTATGATGTGATCATTTGCACAATGCATAAGAGATAAGACTAGCACAGTCAGGTCTGACAGAGATAGTGTAGGCTACTGTGTGTGATTCAGAGATATGCTAATAAGCTGATAATGAGGTGTTTCTCATTGTAGTGATAGATGTCTACAGACTTCAGTTTTTCACTGTTGTACTGACTGATCAACCCACATTGGGCAATTACCATGAACAGTGAGCCTTCTTCTGAATCCTGAAATGAACTAAAAAAAACCTAGTCAGTCTGGCTTCATGCCAGTGCCACAGATATGATCAGATCATGTAAAACTCACAATATACCCTCTCTCTTTGCACTCCTCCTCCAGAAAATAGCCCACCTGGCAACTCCTTTAAAATCTTTATTTATTCCCCAGTCTCCCTTACCCCTGTTTTTTTTTCTCCTCACTGTTTTCCGTGTACAGTTATAATTAAGCTAAATTGAAAAAACAGACACAAATAGCATCCAAACTTGATAAATTCATCCAATACTAAATGCATTACTTGTTCATGTAGCTACCTTGTTTGTAACATGGATTTCAGTGCATCATGTGTAAAAGTTTGTATATACTTATATATCTGTAGTGCACTTTTTATAATTGTATCTCCAGCTCATTGTGATGTACTCACTCTGACTGAACCTGTGAATGGTTCACTGAGATCAGTACATTACCCCAGCAAACCAATATAAAATAAAATAAATCCTAGGGCTTTTGTATAAATGTGGGAATTTGGTCTCCTTAGTCCTGTCTGAAAATGGGCAGTGTGTAATAGAGTTAATGTGGGCCAAAAGACATAGCTCAATCAATCAATCAATCAACCAATCAATCAATCAGTCAAAGATCAAGCAATAAATATGCAGGCATATTCTGTGATATAGTAACAACAGTATTAGCTAACGCATCCCTTTCAGAGCAGAATCTATAAGATGGAAACAGTAAAAAAAAAGCTTAGTAAAGTTATAAAAGAAAATGATGTAACAAGAAAAAAAAGAATCATACAAATTTGTAAGAGATATCCAGAATAACTAAAGAGACAGCAATAACACTTATCCACCATTTAAAGGATCCATGAGTACATTTAAGCAAGACATTATTAACATCTTGAAGGGAAATCTAATAATATTTTATCATTCGGTAAATCTAAAAATGGAACAAAAGCGGCAGTATCCTAAGAGAAGAGAGGATATTATAGCAATAACCCACACCTGGGTATGGGTAATGCTGGATTTACCCAAGGTTGGTGTGGTTTGGTCACGAGGGTGAAGCCGGAGTGGCCAAACAAAGACAATGGTGGGTAAATCCAGCATTACCCACACCCAGAAGTGGGTTATTGCTATTATACAATGACATTATTTAAGAAAAAAAAATAATTACTTTTCTTAAATAATGGCATTGTATAATGCCTCCTTGCTGCCCTTCTGCAGCTGTCTGGTATTCTGCGGCAGCTCTGATGTACTGCACATGTGTATACTTACGCAGTACATCAGAGCTGTGGGCAAAAGAAATGGAGAAAGCAAGATCTCCGTTGCTTTTTACAAACTGTCTTGCTATGTTAAAGGAGTTTAACATAGCGAGACAGTTTTAAAAAAAGCAAAGGAGAATCTCCGTTGCTTTTTTTAAAGCTGTCTCGCTATGTTAAACCCATTTAACATAGCGAGACAGTTTTGAAAAAAGCAACAGAGAAAGCAAGATCTCCATTGCTTTTTAAAGTGCCTCTCTATGTTAAATGGGTTTAACATAGCAAGACAGCTTTAAAAAAAACAATGGAGATGCTGCATTGCTTTTTTTAAAGCTGTCTCGCTATGTTAAACTCATTTAACATAGCAAGACAGGTTGTAAAAACTAACGGAGATATTGCGTTCTCCGTTGCTGTAAAAAAAAAAAAAAAAGAGTTATAGTAATGGAAAAAGTCTGGGCGGCCGGACCTTTTTCCATTACTATAACTCTGATTTACAACGTGCATGCTGACCAATCAGCGTGCATGTTTTGGAATATTAATGGGGGGGGGGTCATTGTATAATTTTAAATAATTAATACATATCCTTAAATTATTTAAAAAAATACATACCTGCAATGTTCTTAAATAAAATTGAGTACTATTTTAATTACTGGTGGCAGCATTATGGATAAGTTTATAAAAATCCATCAGACAAGTATGATGGGGCTAGATAATTTAGAAACATTTTTATGCAAGATGAATAGTAAAAGAACCATTATTTTTTTATTTAATAACTCTACTAGAATCACTAGTACCTTTCATTTAGACATATGCAATTATTTTTTTTTATTTTTTTCCACAAAGGTGGTTCTTAGATTTTACTAACTTCAGCTCGCATATATGCTTAAATGGGATAACATTCTGGAAGTAGTTATTTCCTTGATGAATGAAAGTCATAACGGGGACTTTAGTTCAAAGTCATTACTGTTTTATGAAGTGAATATCCTTTGTATTAAGTATTGTTTTTAAAGAAATATCCTATGGGTATTCATCAGAGTGCTATACTGAATTAGGTGAAAGTGAAATATGAATTGTTGATTGTGACAGCAGTTATGGCCTATTCTTTTGAATAGCTATCTCAACATAGGTTTATGAATTCATATGTTTACACTGAATGAGAAGTATGTCAACCATTTTAGTCTTGAGTAACAAAGCCAGAGAACAGGAATGCTTAAAAGTTAGCTAATAGTTTGAAAGATGATAGGAGGGAAGAATTAGTTTTGGTGATACAGACATAATATTTTCAGTTTGAATTATTCTACAGAAAGGGGAATAGGGAGATGCTGGAGATAAAGGAAGAACATAGAAAAAGAGAAGGAATAAGGCTTGAGATAAGATGATGTTTAGTTTGTCATAGCTAAAACTTTGTAGCCAGTGACACCTATGATGGAGTTATGTGTTCCCATCCATTCTCATTAGCAAAGTTTGAATGTTAATCAGTTTTTTTACACCGTCTAACATATAGGGCAAACTTTTTAAATAGGTGTGAGAGCCAATAGGAAATATTCAGCATTGGGACTTGTTGATAGTTTGTTGTAGATCTAGTCCTTTGGAATGGGTATTAACTGTAGATTTTTTCTTTTAGAGGAAAAGCATGTCATAGAGTGCAAGGTCTGACATAGATTTCAAGGCATTGTGCAGATCATCTTGCAGGAGTCTACAGTCTGTTTGAATAATAGTGGTTCTTTAAGCATGCATTCTTTTGGTTCTAGATGGAATAGTTGTAAAGAGGTATACATGTCAAATTGTCGAATAGAGCATTGCATCCTAAGACAGAATGAGAGTGGAGTAACAGAATGAGAGTGGAGTAAAAGAGAATTTGGACTGATTGGGAACTGGATGTGAATCAGTTGCAGATGAAATAAGATACATAGAAGGATTTTCTGACAATATTGGAGATGTAGTGATTTAAGGACAGCTCATTGTCCACGCAAATTCATAAATCCCATATCACTGTGTCAATCTAGAGGTGAATTCCATTTATGTAATACTATGCAAGAAAGTAGTTTTTATCAGAGATGACTATACTACATTTATTTGAATTTTGACTGAGACCTACGCCTTGTAACATTATTTGAGCAAGAATCAACTCCTGTTAACTGAAGCTTTTCTGTTTTCCTTTTATAATTGTATCTAGAAAGAGCTTATATGCAATGCCGCATGCAGATAATAGGTTTCACCTGCTATCCCTGAGGATGCACAGCCTTAGGTAAAATAACATATCTAGTTTTAATGTAAAACCAAGTATGAAGTGCTCCCTAAGGCTGTCAGTCCTGCTACTCACATTTCTATGATAGCAGAGTTTTGTCAAATCCTCTTCATGTTATTGGGGATAGGCTTTAGGCTCTGAAAAATATAAGTAAACTTTGTTCATGTGTTCTACATAACTATTTAACTGCTGAACATTTGTGCTTTATTTCCTATGGTTTTAATGCCTAGGCTTAAATGAGTGAATCTTCTGGAAGTAAATGAACAGGACAGAGTATGTTGTTTCATATATCACGTTTCTATTATTAAACTAATCTTCTTAACTTAGGTGTCCTGAATTACTTGTCATACAGTATGAGATATGTTCATAATTTCAGTCTTCTCCTGCTGATCTTGCATTTTTAACACTGATAGGTACTTTTATATATAAAATAATTTTCTCCAATGTCCTGACTAATGGAACAGAAATGGAATGAAACTTTAACATATTACTACCTTAAGGCTTTTCCACACAAAATTATGTTAAATACATTGTTAGATATGTTAAGTTTATGATAGCAATAACTTGAAAATGCCCAGAATCTTCAGAAACTCTGCATATTTTGTCAGGCCAATATTAAACTCTGTGGTTGCATACTATATGTATAAAATATTATGGATAGCTGCCTCACAATTTATCAGAATAATAGCTTTTAATATGTCAGGCATGGATGTAAAGCAAGAAGGACCTAACACTGAAAGGCCTTTCCTGTATCACAAAATACTATGCCAGTATAGGGTACCAAAGAATTCTGTATGAGGGTCACATAGGTATCAGTATTAGTATATTAGCTATCCGTCCAAAAGTTGAAATGATCACTTATTATAAATTCATCCTGTACAACCTTTAGCAGATTCTGTATTACATAGCTTACTTTTAGAGAAGCATTTGCTAAACTGCTAACATTTAGAGAGTATAATATGTTGAGAACTCCATATTTAAGCAGAAATTAAGATGTCTGTATAAATCCTGCAATCTAGAATAGATTAGGATGGATGTACAGATCTACACAAGTTTTCAATAGATTAGGGTGACAATTATTTAAGGTACACAACAGAAAAACAAGCATCATGAAAATCCAAAGTCCTTCTGAGGGAGAAAATAGGGCTTGATAGATGCAATAGGCTGCTGCTTTCCAGTAATAAATTTAGGTTTAAATTAATTTACATGCTTTTTCACTGGAGATAATAAAACGACTAAAAATGAAGTGAAATTAGACAAATAAAATAAAATAAACATTAAAATAAGTATAAGTTGTAAAACAAGGCCAGAACAACTGTTGTCCAAATGGGTTGCCATCAAAAGACAAGTCAAACAAATATTATTTAAGGAAGCCTTAAAATAGGCCGATACAGAGCACTCACAAAGCCACCAAAGTAGTGAATTCCAGATGCTCAGTGTTTGATAAATAATGATCGTATACCCAAAGATTTAAGATGTAATCCTGCAATCACTAATACCCCCAAACTGGCAGACTGCAGTTCCTGAGGAAGGTAGTGCAGACCAGTCATCTCCCTCAGCTAACAGGGACTAGCTCTATGTAAAAATAAAGGATCAATAGTAACCTTTTGAAAATGTTATGGGACTGGACAGGAATCCAGTGATGCCTTCACAGCATGGATATAATGGTCTAACAATAAGCACCTGTAAGTAACCCACGCTATGGAAATGTTTGCTGGTTGTAATCAATCTCAGTTTTCTGGAAGGCTGATGTAAAGGGTACAGCAATAATCACACTGAGAGGAAACTAAGATTTGGATGATAGTAAAAAATGTTTTCCTAATCCTGGCAATGTTTTTCAGATGAAAATTGAATAATTTAACTATGGCAGACACTTTATCCTTAAGTATCAGCTGATTATTGAGGAAGGTGCTAAAATCATGCACTTGAGAAATGAGATCCAACCTACTGCCTTGATAAAATTATATAAATGAAAAGGCAGTAGAATCCCTCAGTGTAGCACAAACAGCCACATCTTCAGTTTTAGACATGTTCAGCTTCAGCTGAGTATTACTAAGCCAATAATGAATGTCTTCTAATTATTCCATGAAATAGTATACATTGGCTATATGTTCCTGCAGGAAGAAGAGATAAAACAGTCATCTTTCAAGACAATTCAGTCTGTTAACTCCACTACATCAAGTTAATAGAAACATGCTTTCCCAACATTGTTTCAGTCTCTGACTGCCTGCCATATGGAATGCAGCTCAAAGTTGAACTATGGGACACATGATTTAAGCAGGATGAGCAGTGATTGGCTTATGACTAGCAGATCAAGTTCAGAGGAGAGTGACCTGTTGTAATAAGAAACCAAATGCTCAAGACTGTCAAACTGTTACCTGGGAGAAGGGGGTGAATACCAAAGAAAATGAGACATATATAACTTCATATATGTTACGAGTTTTAGGACCAGGGGAACTAAATAAGGGATGCATCAGAGAACAGTAGGCAAGGAAATGGTCAGACTGTGAGAGAGATTAATACTTCAGGTCAAAGCATGGAGGCTTAAGGAAATGCAAGGCACAGAGAAAAAGCTGCTTCTTTATTGAACCTTTACCCACAGCTGCTGAGCCCCTCCTCATCAAATGAGTCACATCCCTTATTTCTTTAAAACTTAAAGGGGTACTACTTCAAATACCCAATATGTGACACCCCAATTTTATTAGAAATAATAATATGCCCCTGTATTGCAATATATTATATAGAATTATACACAGCTTCCATCAAATAATCATTGCACTACAACTGTTGAGTCGGGCTGATATATGTCAGAACAAAACAAAGATAATGACATTTACGTAATTCAATAACATTTATGTATAGTCCTGCTATCACAGAGGTTTATTGATTAGTATTTTGTAGTGAGAGTAGCAGTGACTGGCCCATTTCATGTTAATGCCACTCACTTCAGCAGCATCTTGAGCGATAGAAGATAACATTTCAGTAAGCAGCTTAATGGCAGATCTTGCACTTGATCTTGTATCTGGATATTTCATGGCAGGTGAAGACTGTTTCACCGGTAGTTTCAATATAATGTCTGTGAGCTCCTTATAGGTTCCAATGATTTGACTTTCAGGCATGAGCAGTTGCTTTGGAATACACGTGTCTTCAGTTACATTTTCACAGCTACATGGCATTTTGCAGAACTAAGTTCTTAGATTTTTGTTGATGAGCTACCAAGTCTGCTTTGATCTGCAACTTTTGATCTTATTTCTGATAAAATGTCATGTAAACCGTATCTTTGTTTTTCCTTTAGCAGTAAATCCTGATTCGGCTCAACCTGATCCGAGAACTCAAACAAAGAGAATACCCAAAACGGTTACACAACCACAGGTTTATTCCAAAAGTCACACGTAAACAAAACTGCAAAACAGTAGTACAAGACTGCAAAAACAATAATTCCTAATGGTTAAGCGCTTTCATCTGGTGTGCCCCAGACTTCATCAGAACCAATGAAAACTTCAGTTACACCATATTTAAAATACTTTAGACGCCAAAAACACAAATGAATACAATTAAATAAATAATAATAAGCTTTTAAATACATTTTAAATACATTAAATATGCATATTAATTGTATACTAACTAATACTATTATTTGTATAATATAGATAAAATATAAAATGTAAAAATATATATATATGTTTACAAAGTGCTGAAAGTATAAAAATACAGAGTATGTATGAGATCATTGACTATAAATATTAAAAACAAGATACTGTGTACAAAAATACCATATATTAAATACTATATGTATTGATACTATTTACCAAAGTTCTTATTAATTCTGAGTGTATTCCTACTAATCTAGTAATAGGAAAGGTTTTAAACTAATGCTGTCATTTAATCCTGGGGGGGTAGTAGCGTCTAAACTAATCTGCCATTTGCTTTCAACCCAAGAAAGATACACTTTCCAGTTCCCTCCTCTATCAGTTACATCAACCTGATCAATGATAGCAAAACTAAAGGTGTGATCATTGCCCTTGTCCATAGCATGTTTGCTCAAGGCGTTTTTAGGATCACATTTCTTGATCCTGTACAAATGCTCATAGATACGTGTTCTGAGCTTCCTTTCAGTTTTGCCTATGTAATAGGCCGGGCATTTTGAACAGATTGCAATATATACTAAATGTTGAGTGTTGCAATTTCCATATCTGCAGTATAATGTAGATTTTATTACATTATTAACCTTGATTTTTAAACTGTCATTAATATATGCACATTGCTTACACTTTCCACATTTTTTAGTTCCATTCTTCTTTACAGTTTGCATCCCTATCTTCCCTTGCTCTAGAATTCTCTTCAAATTTTTGCCAGTTTTATGTACTGTAATGGGGTATGTTCCAACAATGTCTCCTATGTTATTGGAACTAGAAATTAAATCCCAATGTTTACGGAGAATTTCTCTCACCAAGTTAGTAAATGGATTGAACATAATGACACAAACCTTATTAGCTCTGTTGTCTTCTAATCTAGAGGTGACTTGTCTTGTTATGCCCAAAAGTGGTGAATACTTCAGCCCCCATTGTGCTTTAACATATCCAGTCACGTTGTCCAGCATACCTGTGGGATATCCTCTGTCTTGAAATAATTTATAAACCGTTTGTAATTCTATATTCATGTCATCTCTAGTGGAAGTCATGCATGCTGCCCTTATGCATTGACCTTTGACTACATTCCTAAAAATATGTGGGGGGTGACAACTTCCATATTGAATGTAATCGTTGGAAAATGTGGGTTTCCTGTAAATCTTGGAAGCAAAACTGCTCCCAGTATTGCTTATCCAAGTGTCTAGATATGCTATCCCTAATTTATTAGTTTGGTAAGTAAATTTCAAAAAATCTGTCATTTGATTCAAATTTATTATTAATTATTATAATGCATAGTATTTATAAGGAGATATTTTTAATGTATATACATTATATTGTTACATATATTTATTTATGGTTTTAAAGAACACATTATTATAGAAGTTTTAACAGAAGTATTTAACTAAATTGAATATGAGAAGTGTTGAACCCCTAGTACAAATATAAATTTTAATATGGAGATAGTGCAATTTAATTATGTATATGCCTTTAAATTTAAAGATTTCACAACAGGTTTTGGCGCCAAATGATGTTTAAATATTGAAGATGTGTAAATAAGAACTGTTCTGAGGAAGTCTGCTTTAAGCAGATGAAAGCGCTAAACTTTTCGTTTTATGGTTTATGTTGTTTCGTTGCATGTAGACCTGTGTACAGTGTTGTTGTGGAATAAATATTACTGGTGAATATCAGAGGATCTGTGGAACCTTTATTGCCGAATTCCAGTAAGCCGGTATTTTTTTATTAAGTTTTCATCCATTCATCAGCGTTTCCAAGTTGCAATTGCTGGCATGGCTGGTACCGGTGAGGACACACAGAAGAGCCCTGAAGTGAATGAAATCTCCCAATTGTGAGCGGAAGTCACAGGTTTACACGCCGAGATGAGGAAACTTTCAAACATGTTTCAGTGTCTTATGGATTTAAACATGGTGGCGCCAGACAAACATTTGGAGCAAGTACATCAGTTAAACGCTAACTTGCACTGTTGCTCCAAAAAAGAAATAATGCTAACTGTTAACTCCAACAGCGATACGGACATACCAAATGGCCAACCCAGTCCTGCTATTTCCTTATCGGATACGTGCAGAGCGTCATTGGAAATGGCTCAAACTGAAGATAAGTTTGTTATAACACCAGAAAAAGATTTCACGTTTGATTTTAGTATGTTACAAGATCGCAGGGACAATGAGAGGAACGGAGCGATACCTAAGGCACAATCGGTGCTTAAAACTTATGCGACTACTGGAAATAGAGATAAGGGCATAACAAAAGGTACTTTTTTCAAAAAAACAGTTTCTAGCCCTAATCAGCCCACAATTGTTAATGAGACCAATAACAAAAAGGGCATTAGATATAAAGACACAGTTAATATGAAAGCAAATGTGAATGATGATTTTAATGAATTTATTAACAATGAATATGATTTTGATACTGTATATAAAACACCACGACCTCTAGTGGGAAATGGCAGTAATTCTATTAAAGAAATGATTTACAATTTTGGTAAAAAGCTAACTGTTATAAGGAATTTAAAGGTGGATAATGCATATCTCCACAAATGTATTAATATTCAAGTTGTACCTAAGGGAATGAGATTTTTTAAATTACCAATGGGATTAATTTACAATGATCAAGTTAAGTTTGAATTTAATAATTTATTTGATGATTTTGGGATGAAATATATGAATTTAATAATACAACACAATGATGAAAGAATTTCGAACCTGATCCATGAAGTAGAAATCATTAACCAGAGTATTTTATTACACAATGAATTTGATACTTGGAAAGAATTATATAACAAACAATTCTATCAGGCAGACAAACAGGCACAGAGTGTGTACACTAGGAAACATGGCAAGCTTGATAGGGATGTGGAAGCTTATAAAGCAAACAAGGCATATATTTGGCCATCAGATAGAAAGCCAACACACATTGAAAAGAAGTATAGTGAAAGAGAAGGGAGAGATGATTACAAAGAAAATTTTCAGGGGGGAAGGTATCATCCAACATACAGGAAAACCCTATATCATCAGAACACATACAACAAGACATAATTGACAGAGATAAAATAAAAGCACATGCATTTACATGCAAGGGAGTTATGCATGAATACTGTAAAGAATCTCCCAAGTATGAAGAAGCTTACAATAGAGAGATCACTCATAGCACGCAGATTATGAGCACTTTTAAAGGTTTTAATGTATACAATTATTCTGAATTTATAGTAAAGGAAGAGTTTTATACTTTGCTGGCCAAAGGCATGAAATTTATACCCAATTCCAGCTTTAGACTAGTAGAGAGCATCAAAGACATGAAGTTATTTTGCAGAAAGTTAAATCTAGCCATGCAATTTGAAGAAAGTGTATTTGAAAAACCCGAGGCAGCAAGGATATTAAAGAAAAAGGGTTGCTATATTCCTATAAGCAACCCTATCATAAGCCAATATGAGAGTATGGCATGCCATGAAATATACAAGTTTAACAGGAATGTCAGAAAAGAAACAAAACAGTAATGAAATAAAAGACAATTTAAATACAAAAGAGCGAGAATGTTTGAATACTCTTATTAAGAATGCTGAGATTAGAATAATGAGACCAGATAAAGGGGGAGGGGTGGTCATATACCCACAACATGAGTACAAAGCAGCCATACTTAGTATATTAAATGTATCAGACAATTATGAAACAATATCTTGGAATCAAGTCAATATAGGATATAGACGTATTGATTTGTATATTGAAGAATATCTATTGGACAATAGAATAACAAAAGAAGTGTACGATTTCATACGGACTGAATATCCTATGATGGCCCATATTGTGGGCATTCCGAAGATACACAAATCCATATCTCAACCACCCTTCAGACCCATAATATCAGGATCAAAATCAAAGACATTCAATATCGGACATACTATTGATAAATGGGTGAAAAATATTTATAAAAACATACCACATTTGATGATAGACTCTTGGGATTTTTTAAGAAAATTAACTCCACAGGTATGTAATAAAGAGTATTTATTTGTGACGATAGATATCTGTGATTTATTTTCTAGTATACCCAAGGAAGAAGGACTAGAATATTTCTGCAATAGCCTGAGAAAATATTCAGAGTTATCTTGGGACAAAATAGTAACTGTTATGGACATGATGTCATTAATTTTAGACCACAATTATATATCATTTGAAGGTGAGATATACAGACAGAAAAAGGGAGTGGCTATGGGTGCATCATGTGCACCCATATTTGCGAACCTAGTAATGTTAGAATGGGAGAATACACATATAATGAACAGTATATATAAGGACAATATAATATTTTATGCCAGGTTTTTAGATGATATTTTTATTTTATGGAAGGGAGATAAGGCAGACATATTTAAATTTTTAGATTATATAAATACCACCACTGAATTTCTAAAATTTACGCATAGTATAAGTGAAAATGGTATTGCGTACTTGGATACATATATTTATAAGATAGATGATGGATATGCATCTAAAGTGCATAGAAAAACAACATTTTCCAACGACTATATTTATTATAGTAGCAATCACCCGAGATATGTTTTCAAAAACATTGTAAAAGGACAGTGCATAAGAGGAGCAAGAACGTCATCAACTTACAATGACTTGGAAAGTGAGATGACCTTCATATATAAACTATTTAAGGATAGAGGATATCCAACAGAGATATTGAATGATACTATCAAATATGTAAGCTCTGAATGGAACCGCAAATACATCCCACTTCTAGGTAGACCAGAAGTTTTACTAGGAAAGGATGTGAATAAGATCTATAAGGAAGGAAGAGTATGTGTATTGACCTATTCACCTTATGTGAACCACATTAAAGAAATTGTGGAAAGATGTTGGGATATAATCACAGTAAATGAAGGTACTAGAGAAAAGTTAGGGAATACACCAACCATAGTATACAGAACAGCCCCCAACATTAAGAAATTATTGGAGAAGACAGGTGGAAAAGTAACATTTAACAAGAATTCAGACACACACACTAGAAAGTGTGGGAATTGTTCCCAATGTCAGTACATCTATACAACATCACATATAAGCTTAGAAAATGTGAATCACAATAAGATTAAGAGCAAGGGAGGATGTTGTCATACCAAGCAGGTGATATATATAGCTCTATGTAAATCCTGTCCAGCCTTCTACATAGGGAAGACAGAAAGAAAGTTAAATAAGCGGATATATGAACATTATTATAGAATTAAAACCAAAGATCAGAAAAACGCACTATACAGACACATCAAAGAAGCAGGGGACACCCACTCTTTCTTATTCTCTATCATAGATCAGGAAATTTTGTATCCCAGAGGAGGAGATTGGAAGAACAATTTAGCGTGTAAAGAAAGTTGGTGGCAAATGCTCACTGATGCAACAAGAAAACCTGGATTGAATGATTTTATTAGCATCAAGCCTTTTTTAAAACATGATGCATAGGTAGGTATGCACCTAGAGTTTAGTAGTGTCTTTATGCTATGCCATAACACCCTTCATAGAATAGACAGCATTTAATGCTAAGGAACAGTACTATTGTACAATTTTAAACAATTTTAAATAATTTCAAATAATTTATCACAATCATGTATTATATATATATAGTTTAGTATTGTATTTATAACGTAATAAATCATTAATATCATTAATTATTATAATTAATTATTATAATGCATAGTATTTATAAGGAGATATTTTTAATGTATATACATTATATTGTTACATATATTTATTTATGGTTTTAAAGAACACATTATTATAGAAGTTTTAACAGAAGTATTTAACTAAATTGAATATGAGAAGTGTTGAACCCCTAGTACAAATATAAATTTTAATATGGAGATAGTGCAATTTAATTATGTATATGCCTTTAAATTTAAAGATTTCACAACAGGTTTTGGCGCCAAATGATGTTTAAATATTGAAGATGTGTAAATAAGAACTGTTCTGAGGAAGTCTGCTTTAAGCAGATGAAAGCGCTAAACTTTTCGTTTTATGGTTTATGTTGTTTCGTTGCATGTAGACCTGTGTACAGTGTTGTTGTGGAATAAATATTACTGGTGAATATCAGAGGATCTGTGGAACCTTTATTGCCGAATTCCAGCAAGCCGGTATTTTTTTATTAAATTAATAAAAGAGGGTATCTGGTCTATGGGGCCCTTCCATAAAATAAAAATGTCATCCAAATATCTGGTGTATAAACTAATATGTTGGAAATATGCACTAGTAAAAACGTACAGATTTTCCCACTCCAACATAACTAAATTAGCAAACACCAGGGCGCAAGATGCCCCCATAGCAACACCACGGGTTTGTCTAAAATATTCTCCTTGATGGTAAATATAGTTATGGTCTAAAACCAGACCCATCATGTCCATGATGAGGTTAATCTTGTCCAAACTAAAACCAGAGTATTTAGTTAAACTATTAAAAAAATATTCAAGTCCGATCGGACCAGGTATACAAGAGAAAAGATCTTTTACATCCACAGTCAAAAACACCATGTCCACATCCCAAACTTCTGTGGTAAGTTTACTCAAAAAATCCCAAGAGTCCTTGACTAAATGTGGTACCCTATCATAAATCTGTTTAGTCCAATTATCAATAGTTACACCTAATTTGAATGTTTTAGATTTAGACCCCGAAATAATGGGTCTAAATGGAGGGTTATTCAAGCACTTATGTATTTTTGGTATCCCTATAATATGTGCCAGGATAGGATATTCTGTTCTCAAAAATTCATAAAGTTCATTGCTAATACGGTTATCGAGAAGATATTCTTCAATTGCTAGGTCTATACGCCTATATCCTATATTAATTTGGTTTAGCGATATCTGTTCATAATTTCCAGACTCAAATAATATGTTATGAATTACTCTTAAGTAAAGTTGGTGGTCAAAAATTACTATCCCTCCACCCTTATCAGGTTTCATTATCCTGATTTCTTTGTTAAGAATTAATTCTTCCAAACATTTCCTTTCCTCTACACTAAGGTTATGATTAGTGAATGATTTTCTTATTGATGAATATGATTTTGCTACTAAATCTGATAATAGACATGTACATGATAATATAGGAATAGGTGTAAGTAAAAATGATCTTAAGGCTAATGTTTTTTTATTAGGTAAAAAACTCACTCAGCTAAGGAGTGTGAAAATAGATAATGCATATTTAGACAAATGCTTACAGATGCAATTGGTTCCTAAAGGCCTTAGGTTTTTTAAACTTCCTTTGGGAATAGATTTTACCTCTGGGGTTGTAGCTGATTTTAACAAAATGTTTGATGGTTTCGGCTTTTTGTTTATGAAACAATTAATGAAGTGCAATGACCAGAAAATAGCTACTTTGTTACAAGAAGTTGAAATGTTAAACAATATTATTCTACATGACGAAGATTTCAACCAATGGTATGATTTATATACCAGGCAATTTCAAAATGCTCACAATAGAGCTAATAATGTTTACAACAGAAAGATGCACAAAATCGAAAGGGATGTTGAATCATACAAAAAGGGTAGAGCATATATCTGGCCACAGCAGCATGTGGCTTTGGAAGATATTCATGAGCCAGTTTTAAATAAGGGTAGAAAAAGAAACCACTGGACACATGAAGATGAAAATTTTCAGGGTGGGAGATTCTACCCGGCTCCCAAACAAAATCGGTGGGTTCAGTAAATTCCATAAATAATAATGTTGATGGCATTAATGTGAACACAGAAACTGATACATCGACAGCCCTTCGAGGTGGATTACCATCTTCCCCAGGGACCACCGGGGGCCATTTGGCGGTTGTTCACAGTGAACAAATTTCTGATGTATACCTTGAGGCTACGGGGGGGGGGTGGACTCCAACCCACATTGTATTCAAGACTACCCTACGATAAATAACTTTGGTGGATTCAATGTTTATAACTATACGGATACTGTTGTTTCTCAAGAGTTTTATTCTGTATTTAGTAAGGGTATGAATTTTATACCCACTGTCCCATTTAATTTGTTTGGAGTAATTAAAGAAATCAAACTTTTTTGCCGGAGACTTAATTTGGCCATTCAATTTAACTCAAGTTCGAATAACAATCAGGCAACACATTATTCGAGTTCTAGGTTAGTTAGGAAAAGCTCCTATATTCCAGTTATGAACCCTCAGATCGCAGCATATGAAAAATTGGTTTGTAAAGATATTTATACGCTTTTTAAAGATACCAAGAGCATCCTTAACCATCCACCCTTTACTAATCATAACCTTAGTGTAGACGAAAGGAAATGTTTGGAAGAATTAATTCTTAACATAGAAATCAGGATAATGAAACCTGATAAGGGTGGAGGGATAGTAATTTTTGACCACCAACTTTACTTAAGTGTAATTCATAACATATTATTTGAGTCTGGAAATTATGAACAGATATCTCTAAACCAAATTAATATAGGATATAGGTGTATAGACCTAGCAATTGAAGAATATCTTCTCGATAACCGTATTAGCAATGAACTTTATGAATTTTTGAGAACAGGATATCCTGTCCTGGCACATATTATAGGGATACCAAAAATACATAAGTGCTTGAATAACCCTCCATTTAGACCCATTATTTCGGGGTCTAAATCTAAAACATTCAAATTAGGTGTAACTATTGATAATTGGACTAAACAGATTTATGATAGGGTACCACATTTAGTCAAAGACTCTTGGGATTTTTTGAGTAAACTTACCACAGAGGTTTGGGATGTGGACATGGTGTTTTTGACTGTGGATGTAAAAGATCTTTTCTCTTGTATACTTGGTCCGATCGGACTTGAATATTTTTTTAATAGTTTAACTAAATACTCTGGTTTTAGTTCGGACAAGATTAACCTCATCATGGACATGATGGGTCTGGTTTTAGACCATAACTATATTTACCATCAAGGAGAATATTTTAGACAAACCCGTGGTGTTGCTATGGGGGCATCTTGCGCCCTGGTGTTTGCTAATTTAGTTATGTTGGAGTGGGAAAATCTGTACGTTTTTACTAGTGCATATTTCCAACATATTAGTTTATACACCAGATATTTGGATGACATTTTTATTTTATGGAAGGGCCCCATAGACCAGATACCCTCTTTTATTAATTATTTGAATCAAACGACAGATTTTTTGAAATTTACTTACCAAACTAATAAATTAGGGATAGCATTTCTAGACACTTGGATAAGCAATACTGGGAGTAGTTTTGCTTCCAAGATTTACAGGAAACCCACATTTTCCAATGATTACATTCGATATGGAAGTTGTCACCCCCCACATATTTTTAGGAATGTAGTCAAAGGTCAATGCATAAGGGCAGCACGCATGACTTCCACTAGAGATGACATGAATATAGAACTACAAACGGTTTATAAATTATTTCAAGACAGAGGATATCCCACAGGTATGCTGGACAACGTGACTGGATATGTTAAAGCACAATGGGGGCTGAAGTATTCACCACTTTTGGGCATAACAAGACAAGTCACCTCTAGATTAGAAGACAACAGAGCTAATAAGGTTTGTGTCATTATGTTTAATCCTTTTACTAACCTGGTGAGAGAAATTCTCCGTAAACATTGGGATTTAATTTCTAGTTCCAATACCATAGGAGATATTGTAGGAACATGCCCCATTGCAGTACATAAAACCGGCAAAAATTTGAAGAGAATACTAGAGCAAGGGAAGATAGGGATGCACACTGTAAAGAAGTATGGAACTAAAAAATGTGGAAAGTGTAAGCAATGTGCATATATTAATGATAGTTTAAAAATCAAGGTTAATAATGTAATAAAATCTACATTATACTGCAGATATGGAAATTGCAACACTCAACATTTAGTATATATTGCAATCTGTTCAAAATGCCCAGCCTATTACATAGGCAAAACTGAAAGGAAGCTCAGAACACGTATCTATGAGCATTTGTACAGGATCAAGAAATGTGATCCTAAAAACGCCTTAGCAAACATGCTATGGACAAGGGCAATGATCACACCTTTAGTTTTGCTATCATTGATCAGGTTGATGTAACTGATAGAGGAGGGAACTGGAAAGTGTATCTTTCTTGGGTTGAAAGCAAATGGCAGATTAGTTTAGACGCTACTACCCCCCCAGGATTAAATGACAGCATTAGTTTAAAACCTTTCCTATTACTAGATTAGTAGGAATACACTCAGAATTAATAAGAACTTTGGTAAATAGTATCAATACATATAGTATTTAATATATGGTATTTTTGTACACAGTATCTTGTTTTTAATATTTATAGTCAATGATCTCATACATACTCTGTATTTTTATACTTTCAGCACTTTGTAAACATATATATATATTTTTACATTTTATATTTTATCAATATTGTACAAATAATAGTTTTAGTTAGTATACAATTAATATGCATATTTAATGTATTTAAAATGCTTATTATTATTTATTTAATTGTATTCTATTGTGTTTTTGGCGCCTAAAGTATTATAAATATGGTGTAACTGAAGTTTTCATTGGTTCTGATGAAGTCTGGGGCACACCAGATGAAAGCGCTTAACCATTAGCAATCACCGTTTTTGCAGTCTTGTATTAGTGTTTTGCAGTCTTGTTTACGTGTGACTTTTGGAATAAACCTGTGGTTGTGTAACCATTTTGGGTATTCTCTTTGTTCGAGTTCTCGGATCAGGTTGTGCTGAATCAGGATTTAGTGTTTCGTGCTTTTCTTTACTTTCCTTTAGCAGTGACAGATTCTTGGCATTCAGTTATAAAACTGTTTCTGTTTTTATATATTTTCTCTAGAATGTCTCTGTTGCTTGTATTCTGCAATTTAAGCAATAACTGACAAGTGGGTATGGGTATATTGAGGATTTACCCAGACGTGGGTAAATTCTCATATACCCACACCCATGAGTCATATTGCTATTATACAATGACATTCCCCCAGATTCATGAATGGATATTTTCCATGCAGGAACAGTGTAGGAGCTCCTGCATGGAAAATGTCTGCTGAGCGATCCAGGAAAGTGCTGTTTTCACGTGCACACGCAGCCCTACACTGTTCTAGCACGGAAAACTGGTAAATATGCCAATCATCTCATTTGCTGGTGAAAACCATGCAAATGAGGTGATTTTGTGATCCACCAAGTTGCCAGGTCTACGTACTAGAACAGTGTCAGTGCAGAAATGTATTCAGAAAATAATTGCGCACATTTCCGCAACTGACAAAACGGAGGCATGACAGTTCATGGAAAAGCACGTATTGTGTACATTAGACATGCCATTGGCCAAATATAAGGCCTGTCCATGGAGGAGTGGTTACTATCTAGAAGCTGTAGTTTTATTGGCCATTTTGAGTCAATTCTAAACTCCTTGATCTCTCTCTCTTAAAACCCTACAACTCTCTTTTTGCATGGTTTTGCGCACTGAGCAGCGTCGGGCAGCGCTGCCTAAACAGGTTTAAACTATTCCAGGCTCCACAAAGTCTGCTCTTCACTTTTTCCCTTAGAACTGTTCAAACTCTCAAAGTAATCACTCTATTCTCTTCCTAAAGCCCTGCACTTGCTCAGCTCTTATAAGGAAACACTAACTAACTAAAGCACTACACCCTCCTTGACTTCTCATAAGTATTAGGCTCCCGATTGGTCCTTCCTGATCAAGTGAAAAATCAGTTCCCTTCCCTAATCTGATCAGTAAAAAACAGTTCCCTATACTAATCTGGTATGTCCAAGGGTCAGTTTCAAGGTTACTCTCCAGTCCAGCTGGTGAATCTGGGAATTTTGAGGCAATGTTACAATTGCCTTATGTACACAGACAACCCTCTCCTCCTTCCAACAAACTCTAATACATGTGAGAGATGCAGTTACACAGCCAAACTGGAGGCAGAGCTCTCTCAACCCAAGACTGGCACAGTCAGCCAGGAGGAAAAGGTAACCACCCACACCACAAATCCAGTCTCACACAGACCTATTGCATCTGCATACCCAACACATAAACACACAAAAACATACTCGGAGGCTCTAAATAAAAATCTGCCTAAACAGCAAAGACCTCCTAAGCAGATATCCAAGCGACAGCCACCCCTCAACAATACCCATGAATCACATATCTCACAAAATCAGTGTGCCTCACAGTCACAGCGCTTAAGGCCAAACAACACACCAAATACACTTGTTATAGGGGACTCTATTGTCCGGCACACTGACGTCCCACTCACCAGACTGAACAAGGAGAAGGTCACTGTAAGCTGCCTGTCAGGTGCCAGGATCTGCCACATAACGCAAGCACTCAGGTCACTCCAAAGCAAGTACAAGTATGACTCTGTCATTGTCCATGCTGGTGTGAATGACCTGAGATGTACCTCCCTGGACTACATGAAAAGAGACATAGAGGAGCTCTCTGACCATGTAGCCCAGGCTGGTATGACCCTGACCTAGAGTAGCATCTTGCCCTCACCAAGAATGATGCCACAGTATAAAGACAAAATGATCATTTTCAACAATTGGCTAAAGTATTGGTGTCATTCAAAGGGGATCCAGTGTCTGTCAGCCTGGGATGACATGCTCGATAAGCCACGTTGCTTCGCTAGGGATGGCTTACACCTGTCACCCTTAGGCTTTTGTATACTGGCCAAGGCTCTTGCCACCCCATAGTGCCTTTTTTAGGCAAGTCTCAAAGGACAAACCCACCTCCATAGACAACCCAAGGATAAAAAAACTGAAGGTAATGCTACTCAATGCCAGAAGTCTAAACCTCAAGATGAACGCACTGGAGGCTCTCCTCAGTATGGAGAAAATCAATGTCTGTGTGATAGTAATCTCTCCTTTGATAATCACATTGCCAAAGTGGTTAGAAATACCTTCTATATAGCCCACCTTATCACAAAAGGGTTCGCATCTAGATCAAGATAGGTCATTGTGCCCCTCTACTCGTCACTCATCAGGCCCATAATTGAATACAATGCCCCTTTTGGGATGTACCTTACCCGACACCTGCAGCAACTGGAGAGACCCCAAAAGTACCTCACCAAGAGGATCATGGGCCACAAACAGATGTCCTATGCAGCTAGACTAAAGAAAGTCCAGCTCTACTCAGTTGCTTACCGCCTACTCAGAGGCAATCTATGCCTGACATGAAAGCCATGTCAAACCCAGAATTAATGGACATGCTCCACCTCAAAAAATCCAAGTCCCTTAGAGCTACACGCTCCAGGGACCTAAACCTCAGCACAAAAATAAATAGGACATGCTAGAGGGACAGATTCATTTCCCAGAGGCTCTCCTCACTCTGGAATAGAATCCCAATTCATGTTAGACATAGCCCCTCGCTGACCCTCTTCAAGCGAAATCTGGACGCATGGATGGGAAATTGCAAATTCACCCCTGGGATCTCTTCTGTGTCCCTGCTAGACAGAGGCACAGTAAACTAATCTTAAAAGGGTACCTTCTGTGACCTACTTTACAGAGGCACAGTAGGCTAATCCAATAGGGAGGTGGAAGCCAAATACACTCTGGCTAGGCTTATAAATGCCCTAGGGCAGATGGCCTAGTATCTACCTATGAACCTATGAACCTAAAAGTGATTAATTATTATGAATATTTTACTTTTTTTTTTTTGGCCAATCTCGGCCGTTTAAGCATAAGGCAGCAGTGCGCAAACAGGATGGTGCCAAAAAAAAATGGGAAAACTTAATTTTAAGTTAAATCTGCAGTTTGTCTTTATAGTCAATGGAATGCAGAATGTAAACAATACCAGAGAGCAAAAAATATATAACTTCAAAACAAGACAAAGACTCAAATAGTAAACACTCTGCCCTCCCCTCACAGTCCAATTGATAAAACAGCAAAAATCAGGTATCAGAGCGAAACTTAGCTGGTAAGTTTTAAAACACATACAAAGGCAGAAATACCATCCAGTGCAAGTCTTTTATTGAAACAAACAGATAAATCCGGTAAGCGCTTTCACCCAACAGGGCCTCATCAGACCATAATGCATCACTGATAACTCCTTATATAGTAAAAAAGGCACCAAAAACCTGAATTCAAACATTTTTTTAAAGTGACAAGATCATAGTCTTATCAAACATCTTATTCTAAAACATTAATTATAAAAAGTATAAAAAATATATATAAAATATATATAAAGAAATACGTATAAGAAAATGCATAAAAATATATAAAAAATATGAACAATATACATATTTTAATATACAAATATACAAATACATAAATACTGATAAGAATATATGCTCAAACTAATAATACTCTCATTTCATAGGGACACAAATTTCATGTGCTTATTATACACAATATATAATAATCCTCACCAACTGGTGAACAATTGGTTCTATCTAAGCCTTCTAGACTTGAAAAACGGTTTCAGGGGTACCTTATCATTAAGACCTGGATGAAAGTCTGCCCTAAACCGAATTATCCATTTAGCCTCCTGTGTTTCAGTGCGGTTCCTAGTGTCACCACTTCTAGGACCTGTGAATAACATCTCATCAGAGTCACCAGTTGGTGAGGATTCCTTCATTTCTGTGGAGGTGTGGTGTGGTCCATATTTGGGAGCTGACAGCTCTGGAATGTGTCATAGCCTGATGCTGCTGGTCTGCTGTCTGCTGCTGTGAATCACCTCTCCATTACAGCAGACATGTGTGTTCCACTCCACTGACTGCTATGAGTCACTGCATCCTGACAGTTAGATGTCTACGTTTGAGCAGCATGACCCTCAGATTGCATACATGTATAGCTGTTATGGTGATAATAACATTAGGAACACTGCCTAAAAGGCATCACAGAAGTGGCAAGACACTTAGCCAGTACCTGGAAAAACAGTGGTGACAGATGTAGGACATCTGTGGCAAGTCACTGGGCTCTGTCAATCATGTCATTTGAAGCAGAGAGGTACTGGATCTCCTGAGAATGACACATAACATGTAAGCCAGTGTTGCAGTCAATCATCTGTTGATAGTACCACAGCATCATTTTGGGTGAGAGCAGTACACTGCCTAAGTCTACTGTCACACCTGCCTGGGCCACATGATCAGAGATTTCAACCATGTCTCTTGTCATGTAGTCCAGGGAGGTGTGTCCCAAGTCATTCACACCCACATGGCTGCAGAGAGATACTCGTAGTTGTTGTGGACTTCCGTGACTGGCTGCATCATATGTTAGATGCTGGTATGTGATATATATTTGGCTGTCACCTGCTCCATATTCAACTTAGGGAGTGGGATATGTGTGTGCCTCAATATTCAGTTACCCATGATCGCTGTATTGTGCAAAGTGGTTAGCCTTAGGAGTTTAGGTTGAGGGGCACACTGTGTAGGTTAAATATGTGACCCTTGGCATGTGCCATGTTATTATGTCTGAGTGGGTATTTGTCTTTCTGGTCTGTGCTGTTTGGGTAAATGTCCATTGAGTGCATCTGAAAGGTGGGTGTGTGGCTTTTCACTATATGTCATGGCTGTCAAAGTGGGTGTCATGGTGAGCTACGTGTTCTACATGGTGTGGTGCAGGTGTTGATGTTATCGTCTTGACCTGCTAATCCAGTCTTTGCTGGAGCATGCATATGTCCACATTGGGTGATATATGGGTAACTATCACAGGTCTGAGTGTTTGGTGTTTAGAGGGGAGGGTTGTCTATGTACATGAGGCAGTTGCAACAGTACCTCAGAATGGACAAGTGGTCTAGTTTAATGGTGAAAGCACAGATAACCGTCCTTCAAACATGTCAGGAGGAATGGACATAACTAGTAAGTACTGGGGCTACATCTGTGATGAACGAGTACTGCTGACAGTCCCCAGGTGTGCTACACTTCTTGATACAATAACCTGGTGAAGTGCCAAGCCATAATGCTAGTTGAAGTGCAAGACAGGAAGAATTAGCATGCTGTATGGGTGGAACAGAAGGCAGACTGCCTGCCACCTGTAATACTTTACCACAGCTGTGCAGTTATCAGCAGCTTTGGCCATGTGCAAGTTTAGTAAGCTCTGTAGTGCATGCAGTAAGTGCGTAACACTATAGTAGATATACCTAGATAGGCAGGAGTTCTAATCCCAATACTGGCAAGTGTGTATAAGTATGTGTGTGTGAATCATGTACTTTCTGTATGATACCATTTTTGACATGTGTACTACCCTTTACACTTCCCTTCACTACACTTTAGTAGTCCTGTTGCTGTCATCCACCTTATAAGTACCTTTGGAATAGATGGAAATGTGCAAGCTCTGTGGAGCGTCTGTTAACTGCAAAGCATTATAGTAGACATACCTAGATAGGCAGGAGTTCTAATCCCAATACTGGCAAGTGTGTGTATCTTGTACTGTCTGGCTTATACCATTTTTGACCTGTGCTCTACCCTTTACACTTCCCTTCACTCCAGTTTAGCAGTCCTGTTGATGCCGTCCACCTTAGAAGCACCTTTGGAACAGGTGGAAATGTATAAGCTATGTGGCATGTCTGATAACTGCGTAGTACTATGGTAGTAATACCTAGATAGGCAGGAGTTTTAATCCTAATGGTGGCAGCTGTTTGTGTGTGTGTAAGGATCATATCTTGTATGACTTATACCATTTTGATGTGTTTATCATGCATGGCTGGTGACCACCTCCTGTTGCCATTACTTCATATAGTGTGGTAACAGCATCTGCCTCACATGTAGCAGGTTAAACCATTGTACAGTCCTCTGTACAGATGTGTCTGGAATATCCATATGTTTGCAACATATACATGGTCAGAAATGTTTTTTGTGCCTTAACAATACCCATGTATGTGATATTATAGCCAAACAGGCCACGGTGAGTGCACTGACACATATGGCAGCATGAGGTATCATACCTGACTGAAATATCATGCTGATATGATGTCTGCTTCCCTCATAGGTGGCCAGCCATGTAGGTGCAATACATGAGTCCAGATGCTTCGTTTTACAAGTGAACTGTTCCTGTTATGGGTCACATTAAAGGCTGGAAGAGGTGTGGACTGTCATATTGTGGTCCTAATTAGTATGTAACAGGAACAACTTGCATCTTAAGAAGGGTGTGTCCACAATTTTATATCCACTGTATACCACTAATTTGTCACACATGACCCTATCTTAGGTCATTTGTCCTGCCCATTTTTCTGGCCTCTGTCCAGATGTCTTAGCACTGACAAGTTGTGAAGTATGCTACAAGAATGTTGAATTCACATCATATAGGCCCCAGTGGTGATCACTGTGATGCAATACAGTTAACCCCAGCACAAGTGAACATGCACAACAAGCAATATAGTTATTACATAAAACAATATAAAGCAAACAATCCAAAATTCTGCAAGGGGAGCAGTCCCAATAGGTACTCGCAAGTCAAGCCAAGTCAAATTTAACGTTCGAACAGTTTATTAAAACATGCAACGTTTTCGTTGCTAGCTGCAACTTCTTCAGAAAAATAAAATACCAAGTGTTTTTAGCACCATTTTTGATTTTAAAAGCTCGTGTGGTTGTCATAACCAATCATTTCATCAAGTAAAATACATATTAATGAGCATTCACCGTACATTAACCCTAAAAAACACTTTTCCTGGTCTGAATGACCATTGTAGCATTTCCTGTTGGTTGAAACTGAAAAGTTATTTGAGACTTTAAGCGAATCAAATATTTTCGGATAGATGTTTAATTATTAATAAATATTCAGTAAAATGTATTAATTATGGTTTGTAGTAGAGTTACCTTTAAATAGTTAGGAATATTTATAAGCTTTGAACAACAATTGACCGCTTGGTTAATGTAATAGAATTTGAATAGGGTGAATGTCAGGTTTTTTACTAGAGAAGTGCATTTTTAGGGTTAATGTACGGTGAATGCTCATTAATATGTATTTTACTTGATGAAATGATTGGTTATGATAACCACACGAGCTTTTAAAATCAAAAATGGTGCTAAAAACACTTGGTATTTTATTTTTCTGAAGAAGTTGCAGCTAGCAACGAAAACGTTGCATGTTTTAATAAACTGTTCGAACGTTAAATTTGACTTGGCTTGACTTGCGAGTACCTATTGGGACTGCTCCCCTTGCAGAATTTTGGATTGTTTGCTTTGTGGAGTTTTCAGTTTTTTTACGTTCACATAAAACAATATAGCTATTACTGATGGTTGTGTGCATGGTAAATTGCATGCACTTCACATGCCTGAGGTATTGCCAGGCAACAACAGAACAATGTCATATTCACCAGCTTCAGGGTGCTGTCCCGTATGCAAATCAGAGGGTCCTAGGTAGTTGTGAAAGGGAGTTATTGTCAGCAGACTCACATCTGGCCTTACTGACAGTACTAACCACAATAATACACTATATCCTGTCCTCACCATAGATGTGCACCTCTGTGCATTAGAAAACCCCTTCCACAACTGCAATCAGATCTGGCACATGCATATAGATTAAATATAGATACATGTTTGTCTGATACATCAGTGAACTAATCCCCACTGGGCCCTTACCTGCACACTTCTCGTCCAGTGTGTGTGTGTGTGTGTGTGTGTGTGTGTGTGTGTGTGTGTGTGTGTGTGTGTGTGTGTGTGTGTGTGTGTGTGTGTGTGTGCAACCCAGCTCCACAATTCTTCCCTCAGCGTCATGGCTTGTGCGTTGGGCGTGTGCACAAGGTTTGGTGAGGAGCTCCTTGGTGGGTGTCAGTGGGGGCTAGATGGCTAGGCCCCCACTGGTGGCTAGCCATTCCCTCGCTACAGCAGCAGCCCATTGATGGGCATGGTGGAAGAGGTCGGTGGCCTGATGCTGCACATGCTCATATGTTCTACTATGCAGGCCGGCATGATTCACCCTATGGACCACACTGTTCCACAGGGTGGTCCTCTCCCGCATATCTTCTGATGTCCATTCAAATAACAGGGCATAATGTTAAATCACATATTGGGTGATGTTGTCAGTTTCCCAAACATAGAATGATGGTAGGCGAGCACTCTGCATGTTACCTGGAAGACATAAACAGGAAAAAGGTCACAAGACATCATATGGTTGTCAAAATGCACATCAACAGTGGTTATTACTTGCAAATAATCCACACTACACCAAAACCCTCCAAGCTATCATGGCTATAGCAGCTTGTATTACACACCTGTCCTTGAGCTATCTTATTCCCCCCAATGTTGGACACTTGATTGCATAATCCTCTCTTCTCCATACATTTCTGTGTAGGGGGTTGACAGTTCGCATCGTCCATGTGGATGGTGTGTGGATGGTGGCAGGTCTTTGTTTGACTGTGGTGTGTGATGGAACTGTGAGCACATGCCTGAGTTCATGTAGGTGGCAGACAGTGATATAATTATGCCCCATGGAGGTATGCTGTTGCCATCAGTAGGCAATATATACATGCTCACCATTGCTGAGGGGAGGAGTGTGGTTGATGTGCATATCCCCTGTACAACTGGGGTGGACAGGGTGGCGATGTTCCCACCTAACCTGTGTGATGCAGGTTGCCTATATCCTTGGCATGTGTGTATGAGGTGTTCTTTACCCCCAGTACAGGGTGAATTGTGTTGTTTCCTCTGAGACTTACAACATATGCGGAGACACAGTTGCAATTCTCCTAGGTGGTGTGGATATGTCTGATTTATAGTTATAGTCAGCCTCACAGGAAGCCATCTGTGGACTTACATGCTTGCTCAGATATAGGTGGACATGCTTCCAAGTTGTTGCCTGCACCTATGTGTCCCTGTACAGCCAATGTAGCAACCTATTATGTGGTTTGTGTATTGCTGATGTCCACCAAAGGGGATTATTCTACCTTGGTGGAGGCTAGATATAAAGGTCAGATACTGCTTTGTCCATATAGCAACAGTGGGTATAAAGGGTACACACCCCTGATACACTGCTTAGTATTTTTGCAATTGGAACATGACACCACAATAACTCATTTCATAACAATTCCCACCTGTAGTGTGACATATAGCCTGTAGAATTCAATTGAAAACATAACAATCTGGTCTGTGAAAACACATGGAAATAATACTCAGTACAATAAGCCAGTTGAGTGAGTGTGCACACCCTTTAACTGATATGTTGGTTTGGTTGTATTTCAATGGAATTGTACAGGTTAGGGGGTCACATTCAAGATGAGAAACATTATGAAATGATCTTCTGTGGACTGATTGTCATACAGCACACATACCTGGCATTCCAACAGGGGTGTGTACACTTGTGATATCCACTGCATATAGGTGTTGATATAGCTGGTAGTGGTAGGCATGGGCAGAGGGTCATAACACAGGTGGACACTTCTGATTAATACCTGATAATCATACTTACTCTAGTACCCATATCAGTGTCAGGGCAATGCAACAACCAGTATCTGTACACATTTAAGTTTGTTGTATGCACTGACACTGATATTGACTGCTTGAAACCCATGTGATTAGTTTTGCGCATTCCAGCTGAACATATGCATACATACATGTGTTCAGGGGATACCTGGTATACATTTCTGTTGTATGTTACTATGGCACACTGTATTTACAGTCTTGCTGCTCAATCATACGTCTCAACCTGTTACAGTAGTATGTCTGGACAATGACACACATAAATGGGTGTCCAAAGGGATATCAGTATTGATACAGTATTAATATAGCTGCACCATACATTAGTATTTCCCGGGGTCTGTAGTCACACCTCATTTGTGGAGAGGGGTGACTGTAGCAGTGCACAATTCAGTAGGGAAAAAAGCTGAGGTGAGGCTGTGCTTGAACAGGGCACACAGGTGAGGTGCCAGGTCACTCTGTTGGTCATGTAGAGCACAGCCAGGGATATTGTCAGGTCCCATAGAAGCTGTATTCTTGGCCTTGGACAGTGTTTTTTTAACCTGTGCTGCAGTAATATGGGGTGCCTGGCAGTGTACTGGTATTGTGATTGGTCCTTTGGGGGAGAGAGAGGGGTAAAGTTAGCACTCAGTATGTCAGCCAGTATATTGGCATTATTTGTTGACTCAGTCTGGGAAGTACCATCATCTAGTAGCTCGGAATAATTCTTGGTATTGCCATGGAGATTATTTACATAACTGTATGAGACCTTGTGGTTGTCTTTACTATGTGCTCCAGTTCTGCTCTCACAGCTAACTTTGTAGTATTTGATCAGGGATCTCAACTTTTAATTGAGGCTGATAAGGGTTTATTTCCAGTCTTGGGACTTCACCTTATTCCATATTGGTTCCCTCCTTCTATTGTACAGTTTCTTTATGGCAGGGGACCAGCAGATCAGCTTCCTTATTTTTGGAGGTGAGAGTCCTGGTTGTATTGGGTATGGCGGTATCCATGCATTTCTGTACGTGTTCATAGTGCACTGTTGTTTGATTCAGCTGTCATGCAACTAGTCTCCATTTGCATGGCTGCTGTATGGTTAGCCAGCTCTGTTTTTATGAGGCCATAGTTAGCATTGGAAAGGCTTTTCATGCTGGTTACCTGTGCAGGGGTGGGAGGGTGGGAGGGCAGTTGATTTTCAAAGGAGATTAAATTGTGTTTGGATATAACAAGGGAAGATTTGAATATTGGTGTAGAGCAACAGTCTCCCATGTTAGCAAACACCAGGTCAATGTGATGGGCATGTGCATTGGTACATAAGTAGCCTTCCCAGTTAATGGAGGGATAGTTGAAGTCAACCAGTATGAGAGTTAGGTTGGACACTAATATTCCCCAGGGTGTTTAGGGACATGGAGTGTGAGTATTGGGACATGTTTGAAGACCTATAGCAGGCAAAACAACCTGAACCACTGTCTTACCCAATGTTAGCTATGTCTACAGGATCTGTAATGCATAATGTTGGTCTACCACTCTGGAGGTGTGTGCATCCTTAATGAATATAAAAGTACCACCACATTTGGAGCTTCAGTCCAGGTTCTGCAGCCAAATGTTTTGGAATGAATTATAGGCTGGTATTGCAGGGGTGCTTCCTGCTCCCTTTAACCAGGTCTCTGTTACAGCACAGATGTCATTGTTCCCCATTTAAGGAATACTTCCAGTGAGTGCATTTTCAGATTTAGACTTCTAGTGTGCAGTAGCATGACCCCCTGATTGCATGTGCTTGTAGCTGTCATATATTTCCGTATAGTTTTCTATAAATATGCATATATATATATATATATATATGCACATGTATTTTTTCACCTTTATATATATATATATATATATATATTTATATATATATATATATATATATATATATATATATGCATATGTGTGGATATAAATGTCAATGTATCTCTCTCTCTCTCTCTCTCTATATATATATATATATATATATATATATATATATATATATATAGATTTGTCCACATATATGCATCTCCATACATATATACATGTATATATAGAGTACCTGACTGATTCTACAGACTCCTTTTCCTACTGTAGAATGGCTTTACTAATTGAAATGTTTGGAATGTTATCACTATTTTATAGGACTCAGGTGTTGTAATGGTACATTGCTTTGCTTATAGTTTACAGGGCCCAGGGTTCAAGACTTGGCAGGCCTTATTACTTTGTTACAAGGCAGAATAGTTCTGCTGGGGAGGAAGGGATAAGAGCAATAATTAAAAGAGGTGCCTAGTTTGGGCCCCTTCACCCCCATTTATACAGCCTTTGGTCAGATTTGTTGCAGTAAGAGTTTCAGAGTGTGGATCTGATATCCGTCTGCACTATATATATATATATATATATATATATATATATATATATATGTATATATATATATATATATATATATATATATATATATATATATATAACTTCCAAGAAACCAAGGCAAATAAGATAAAAGATAATCCACAGACAGGAAGAACCGAACCAAAAAGCACAGAGTGCAGCTTTATTGAACAACAAACAGGTCAATAAATCAGCGCCAGGCAAATACCTGGCTTTCTCAAGATAAAAAGTAGTGTGACTGAAAAGTTTAAATACTTAAGCATCTGATCACATGGTACTTAATTAGTTCAACAAACATCCACTTAAGAAGGCAGTTAATTAGTAACTGAACTCAGTGAGTGAAAAGTATTCATATGAAAATGCAGAATAAAAGTTCAAATAGTGAAAACACTAAAAAATCATTTAAAAATCATTTAAAAATGATGTACAAATGTGTGCATAAAAAATCACAAATGTGTAAGATAAAAGACATTTACTAATTGTAGCAAGAAAATCATAGCCTAGCCCTTCTCAGCTTTAGTACACTGGATATATTAATGGCCTCATTGAGACCAGGGGATTTTGCAGCATTAAGTCTAAGCTGCCATAAAAGTTCTTTATACTCAAGGCGGGCTTCCCAATCACCTACTCTGGCATCCTGGGTCACCTGTTCAAGAACCATAAACTTAAGTTTCATGTTAGGGCAAGAAGCAAGATGTTTAAAAAAAGCATTAGTGTCCTTTTTTGTAATGTCATATTGATGTTCATAAATTCTTTTTCTAAGGGGTCTCTCAGTCTTCCCCATGTAGAAACTGCAACATTCTGTGCATAATCCTAAATACACCACCCCTTTTGCTCCGCAGTTGTAATATCGGTCAGCGTCAAATCTAAATTTTCTAGATGGAAGATAAAAAGAACTATCATTCATGATAAAGGAACACTGCTTGCATGCCCCACATTTATAGGTACCATGTTTAGGGGAACAATGCCTTGAATCTGATAGATGCTTTCTTTCAAATAACCCTTTTAGGTTAATATCCCTTCTAGTCACAAATTTGGGACGTTCCTGGATTATCCCTTTAAAGTCATTGTGTAGCATCAAAAGTGGCCAGTGTTTAAGCACTGTGTGTTCCACCAGTTGGGAATCCTGTGAAAATTTGTGAATAAAACTATTATGCAAGTTAAAGTATTCCAAATTCTCAAACTGCTCAACTTGCTGAAAGCCACTACCTAACAGCGGAAAATACTTGGTTTGTCTATTATCTGTCACTTCTTGGGCCATGTTGTTAACCAAGGAGGCAGGGTAACCTCTTTCTAAAAAAATTTTTTTTAAAAAACTCAACTTCTTCAAGAAAATATTCATCAGTGCTAGACATCTTAGATGCACGAATGAATTGCCCCTTAACCAAGCCCTTCTTCTGGTGAAATGGGTGACCAGTGTCAAAATGAAAGTATGAATTAGAAAAGGTGGCTTTCCTAAATACCTTGGATTTAAAGGTGTGATTACAGTAGTCCTTCTGTATTGATATATCCAGGTAGTTCAGTACGTCCTTACTAACGTTATAAAGTGTGTGGTAGAATTAATATAACTCATGAACTCAAGAAAGTTGCTCAGGGTTCCTTTCCACAATAGGCAGATGTCATCAAGGTATCGCTTATAATGGACTATGTATTGTACCCAATGTGTGGAAAATATAAAATTGTTCCCCCAATAATGCAAAACTATGTTGGCGTATAATGAGGCACATGCAGCGCCCATCGCAACCCCCTTTTTCTGTTTAAACAGTTCTCCATTGAAAAAAGAAAATTATTATCGAGAACAATTTCCATAAACTCAGCAATTAAGCTGATTGTGTTGGAACTAAGGCCGGATTCAGAGGCCAAAACTTCATTGAACCACTCTAATCCAATAGAGTGTGGGATGCTGGGGAACAATTCTACAATATCAATGGTTGTCATAAGTAAATCAGGATGAAATAACCTAATTTCTAAACCCTTGAGAAAATCCCAAGAATCCTTGCATACATGCTGTAGCGTAGAAGAGAATTTCTTTGTAATGTGGTCAATAAACTTGCTCAACGGTTCAGTGATACCTCCAGTCCCCGAGACAATAGGTCTAAATCTCATGGGGTCTAAACCTTTATGGGTTTTGGGTATTCCAAAAATGACCGGGGTCCTAGGTTTATTGACATGTAAATAGTTATATAACCTTTCGTTAATAACTCCCTGTAATAGGTGGTCCGATAACAAAAAATTGATCTTGGAATAGGCTAAATTTAACTCATTCCTAGAAATGAATTCATACTGCTCAGGATCCTGCAACATGTTGTGAGGTAGGTGTCATATGCAAAATTATACATCAGGACCACCCCCCCTCCCTTGTTGGGTTTCATCACCCTAACAGCGTCCTGAATAAGGGACTTGATTAAATGCTGTGACTTAGAGTCCAAATTATTAGATGGAGAATGTGTTCTGCTAAAACACTGCTTTCTTAAATCCATTTCCACCACCTCCGCAAAAACCTTAAGAGAGGGGTGTAGAGGGGGATTGTAGGTACTAGCCCTTGCTAGCTCTTCTTTTGTGTGTGGTTGTCCCTTAAATTGTAATGCTAGATTTAAATGTCTGACAAATAACTTTAAATCCACTAAAGCATCAGTCAACTTTAAGGCGAGTGGAACAAACTTGAAACCCTTAGTAAAAAGCTCAAAATAGTCCGAAGTTATTACTAAATCAGTAAAATTAAATATAGTAAAATTATCTTTTTTTATTATAGTGTACTTGTTGTCAGATGATTCAAGTAGTAAGTCAGAAGGTTCAGATCCTAGCATGTTACCTATCTGTGCCCCCTGTTCCATCCTTGCTGCTGGTGGGTGATGTCCCTGCCCCCTTGAGAAAGCCAGGTATTTGCCTTGCAAAAGCGCTTGATTTATTGACCTGTTTGTTGTTCAATAAAGCTGCACTTTGTTCTTTTTGGTTCGGTTCTTCGTGTCTGTGGATTATCTTAAATATATATATATATATATATATATATATATATATATATATATATACACACATACACACACACACATACATACATACACATGCACACATACATACATATACCTATATACCTATATATGTGTATATATACATATATATGTGTATATATATATATATATATATATATATATGTATATATATATATATAAAAACTTCAACCAAGTCCCAGGATAAAAATGAAACACACAATCCCAGTGCGGAAGGAACTGCCAAAAATTATATAACAGCCAAGAAATATATAAACCAAAATAGATGCGTGGCTTCAAAGAACCAGTCAGCGTGTATTCCAAAAAGGTAAAAGTTTAATAACGTGAGCGCTTTCGCGGTCCTGCCGCTTCTTCAGACGTAAATAAAAAACATTAATAATGATGCTTACATATAGTGAAATTCAAAAAACATCACTTCCTGAACAAAGAACATCACTTCCTGAACAAATACATCATTTCCTTAACCCAAAACTACAAAATACAAAAATATAAAAAAAAAAACTACAACTACCATGAAGCGCTAAACATAAAGAGCATGGCTACATTGAAATACAATGACAGTCAAATATAAAACATTGAATCTAAATTCATCTGATAGATCTGCCTTTAAGGGATGGCTTAAGGGGGACGGACTCATTAAGTCCCCTACCCCAATGAGCCGCTAACCGCAAAATCCACCGGGTTTCTGCTGCTTCAGTGCGATTAACAATATCGCCACCTCTTAAACAACTTGGCTGAACATGTATTACTTGAAATAGAAAGGTATGATGCTCATAAGAGAGCATATGCTTAGATATTGCACTGCAATTGTCGCCTCTGGTAAAGCAATACATATGATCACGAATCCTCTCCCTCAAGGACCTGTTGGATTTGCCCACATAGAATCTAAAGCATGATTGACAGCAGGCAACATACACTATGTTACGTGTATTACAATCAGAAGTACACTTAATTTCCCAAAGCCTGCCGTCATTGGGGGAACGAAAAAATCTGGAAGTGTCTATGTATCTACACTGGGGACAATGACCACATTTGTTGGTATGATGAAAGTTAAAACTCTTGCTTAAATCAGAGGACATACATAAAGAAGGAAAACAGAGAAGTTGTTTGAGATTTTTGGTGTTCATATAGGTGTATCGTGGGCAATTACCAACTAGTTGCTGGACATCATTATCGATCATCAAAATGTTCCAATTATTGATGATTGTTTGATGGACTACAGAATTATTATTTGCAAACGGTATAACCATTGATAGCCGTCTATTGTCACATACTCTGTTTGTATTGTGGTGTGTAGAATTAGAAAAATAGGGTCTCCCAAGACTGGTCCTTAAAGTTGTAACAGTATTGCAGACAGACTACCTTGTCGATGGCATAACCTCTGCTACAAAAATGTTTCCTAAGAGTAGAAAGCTCCTGTTTAAAAGCAGTATCATCAGAGCAAAGGCGTGAGATCCTCAAAGCTTGCCCTCTGATTATATTATCAAACAGTTTAGGTGGATGCATGCTTTGAGGAGATAGAAAAGAGGCTGTATAGCATGCCTTACGAAAGACTTTTGTCTTAATAAATCTAGACTCACGATAAACAGTGACATCCAAATAGTCTACTGAATCTGAAGAGTAGAACATGGTAAATCGAAGAAAGCCATCAAGGTTGTTGAGATGTTCAAAAAACTGTACAAAAGACGCATGGGTACCGCGCCAAAGGAGAAAGAGGTCGTCCACAAATCGTCTGAAAAAAGCGATCTGTGGACAGTTGAAAAGTACCTCTCTCCCAAGCCACCATTACCAAGTTGGCATATGAGTTGGCGCAACTGGTACCCATAGCAACACCGGTGCTCTGTCTGTAGAGGGTGTTCTTAAAAAGAAAGAAATTGTTTTCTAAGACAATCTCAAGAAGTAATGCCAATAAATCTGCCTCAGTTGCTGACATGAACTCACAAAGTAGATTTCTGACCATAATAATACCATGATAGTTGGGTATGCAGGTGAATAGAGTCACCACGTCCATAGTCACAAAAGTTAAATCACTCATATCCTCATAGCTACTGAGAAAGACATGTAGATCACTGAGAAACTGCCCAGTGTCTTTCAAAACATAAGAAAACTTGGATAATACAAGTTTGAGTTTGGCATCTAGATATATTGAAATAGGCTCAGTGAGCCAGCCCTCTCCCGCCACTATGGGACGCATAGGTGGATTTATAAAATCCTTGTGAATTTTGGGCAATCCATTAATACATGGTATAAGGGGGCATTCAACAGTAAAATATTCATGGAGTTCATCGGTTATCAAACCTGAAAGCTTACAATCTAGTAACAGACTTCTAACATTATTACAAGAACTATCAACTACTGTTGATGTAACAATATCATATGCATTAGTGGCTAGCATACTAATCATTGAGTCAACATAGGAAGACCTGTTCATAACCACAATGCACCACCTTTGTCGGCAGGACGTACAATAATATTGGCATTGGCTTTAGCGAAGAAAGTGCCTCAAGTTCATCTTCATTCAAGTTATCAGAAGTACTAGAAAAAACAGATTTAAAGTCTCTATACAAGTCTTTTTCAACACTTCTTATGAAGAGTTCTGGGTTAGGTCGCAATAAGGGATTTGCCAAACTCTTCTTTTTAAAAATATGCTCACCTTTAGATGTATTGTCCTGGTAGAGTAGTCTGAGGTTTAAATTCCTTGCGAACAATCTTATCGCAAGAATATAATCGCTAATATCAGCATTACTAGTAGGAACAAAAGAAAGTCCCTTATTGAGGACGGAAAGTTCTGCTTCAGTAAGAGAATGTCCAGATAAATTGCATATTAGCGAGGTTGAACCCATCTGTGAATCGAATAACTGGTCTCTGCATCTGAATCTCGTCGTTTCGTTGCCCTCATTGTTTCCTGTTCCAGGCTCCTCTTCTTGCCCATGCGTATAGGCAACGGGGCATTGGGAAAATCCTGTTGTTGGTTAGAACTTGTAGAGTCCTGTTGTCGATTAATAAAGAATTTTCCAGAATTGGTTTTTGGTCGCACTACCAAATTGGTGCGTGAATTACAATCATCAAGTACAGGTGGTGGTGTATTGCGTGTTTCAGTAGAGATAGAATGTACTGGAGTCATTGATTGTGAGGTAATTGTAACCTCACCTTGTTGGCAGTCTTTATTCTCGAAGCCAACATGTAAAGACAAACCTCCAGGTGTAACAGTCTCTTCACTGGAGACTCGATTAGCATCAGGTATAGTGTCTCCTGATGTTAAGACCTTGGAATAAGAAGTTGCAGTACTGGCTCTGCTGTAAGTATTGGGTTTGGCTGCTGTACTAGACTTCGGCCAAACAAAAACATTATTATTTTCAAAGTCTTTCTTGTCCCTCATTAACTTGCGTTTCTTCTGAATCAGTAAGTTGGCACCATACCGGTTAGTGCGATCTAGAAGTTCTCTTAAGAATAGGTCAGACGCATTCGTCCCAACCAATTCAATTAGTCGCCTCTGTTGGTCATCTATGGTAGTCAAGAGTTCAGCTTCACTGGGTTTAAAGAATTCTATAAGCAAACGCATATATGCTTCACTGGCATCTAAATTGATCTTCTGCCATTTAATTAATAACTGTGGATACATGTTACCATACGTAGGCATATTCAAGATTGAGCCCCTCGGAATAACTTTGCAGGTAAGGCTCGCTTCAAGATGATGCCTTTGATGCAAAAGGCGCTTATATTTGAAAAGATTATTTTCAATATCTCTTTTGAGTTGCCGAACCATGATTTCATTTTCGACATCCAATTCACTCTCATCCAGAAGAGGGACATCATCCATGGTAAGAAGAGGATTACTTAAGTCTCTTAATGCTTCATGCAAAGAGCCAATAGTACCAAAACCAACTTTCTCAGCAGCCACTGCTGATAGACCATTAGAAGCAGTTCCTTCCATTCGCAAAAAAATGAAAAAACTTCAACCAAGTCCCAGGATAAAAATGAAACACACAATCCCAGTGCGGAAGGAACTGCCAAAAATTATATAACAGCCAAGAAATATATAAACCAAAGTAGATGCGTGGCTTCAAAGAACCAGTCAGCGTGTATTCCAAAAAGGTAAAAGTTTAATAACGTGAGCGCTTTCGCGGTCCTGCCGCTTCTTCAGACGTGAATAAAAAACATTAATAATGATGCTTACATATAGTGAAATTCAAAAAACATCACTTCCCGAACAAAGAACATCACTTCCTGAACAAAGACATCATTTCCTTAACCCAAAACTACAAAATACAAAAATATAAAAAAAAAAAAAAAAAAAAAACTACAACTACCATGAAGCGCTAAACATAAAGAGCATGGCTACATTGAAATACAATGACAGTCAAATATAAAACATTGAATCTAAATTCATCTGATAGATCTGCCTTTAAGGGATGGCTTAAGGGGGACGCACTCATTAAGTCCCCTACCCCAATGAGCCGCTAACCGCAAAATCCACCGGGTTTCTGCTGCTTCAGTGCGATTAACAATATCGCCACCTCTTAAACAACTTGGCTGAACATGTATTACTTGAAATAGAAAGGTATGATGCTCATAAGAACTCCATGAATATTTTTCTGTTGAATGCCCCCTTATACCATGTATTAATGGATTGCCCAAAATTCACAAGGATTTTATAAATCCACCTATGCGTCCCATAGTGGCGGGAGAGGGCTGGCTCACTGAGCCTATTTCAATATATCTAGATGCCAAACTCAAACTTGTATTATCCAAGTTTTCTTATGTTTTGAAAGACACTGGGCAGTTTCTCAGTGATCTACATGTCTTTCTCAGTAGCTATGAGGATATGAGTGATTTAACTTTTGTGACTATGGACGTGGTGACTCTATTCACCTGCATACCCAACGATCATGGTATTATTATGGTCAGAAATCTACTTTATGAGTTCATGTCAGCAACTGAGGCAGATTTATTGGCATTACTTCTTGAGATTGTCTTAGAAAACAATTTCTTTCTTTTTAAGAACACCCTCTACAGACAGAGCACCGGTGTTGCTATGGGTACCAGTTGCGCCAACTCATATGCCAACTTGGTAATGGTGGCTTGGGAGAGAGAGGTACTTTTCAACTGTCCACAGATCGCTTTTTTCAGACGATTTGTGGACGACCTCTTTCTCCTTTGGCGCGGTACCCATGCGTCTTTTGAACATCTCAACAACCTTGATGGCTTTCTTCGATTTACCATGTTCTACTCTTCAGATTCAGTAGACTATTTGGATGTCACTGTTTATCGTGAGTCTAGATTTATTAAGACAAAAGTCTTTCGTAAGGCATGCTATACAGCCTCTTTTCTATCTCCTCAAAGCATGCATCCACCTAAACTGTTTGATAATATAATCAGAGGGCAAGCTTTGAGGATCTCACGCCTTTGCTCTGATGATACTGTTTTTAAACAGGAGCTTTCTACTCTTAGGAAACATTTTTGTAGCAGAGGTTATGCCATCGACAAGGTAGAGTCTGTCTGCAATATTGTTACAACTTTAAGGACCAGTCTTGGGAGACCCTATTTTTCTAATTCTACACACCACAATACAAACAGAGTATGTGACAATAGACGGCTATCAATGGTTATACCGTTTGCAAATAATAATTCTTTAGTCCATCAAACAATCATCAATAATTGGAACATTTTGATGATCGATAATGATGTCCAGCAACTAGTTGGTAATTGCCCACGATACACCTATATGAACACCAAAAATCTCAAACAACTTCTCTGTTTTCCTTCTTTATGTATGTCCTCTGATTTAAGCAAGAGTTTTAACTTTCATCATACCAACAAATGTGGTCATTGTCCCCAGTGTAGATACATAGACACTTCCAGATTTTTTCGTTCCCCCAATGACGGCAGGCTTTGGGAAATTAAGTGTACTTCTGATTGTAATACACGTAACATAGTGTATGTTGCCTGCTGTCAATCATGCTTTAGATTCTATGTGGGCAAATCCAACAGGTCCTTGAGGGAGAGGATTCGTGATCATATGTATTGCTTTACCAGAGGCGACAATTGTAGTGCAATATCTAAGCATATGCTCTCTTATGAGCATCATACCTTTCTATTTCAAGTAATACATGTTCAGCCAAGTTGTTTAAGAGGTGGCAATATTGTTAATCGCACTGAAGCAGCAGAAACCCGGTGGATTTTGCGGTTAGTGGCTCATTGGGGTAGGGGACTTAATGAGTCCGTCCCCCTTAAGCCATCCCTTAAAGGCAGATCTATCAGATGAATTTAGATTCAATGTTTTATATTTGACTGTCATTGTATTTCAATGTAGCCATGCTCTTTATGTTTAACGCTTCATGGTAGTTGTAGTTTTTTTTTTTATATTTTTGTATTTTGTAGTTTTGGGTTAAGGAAATGATGTATTTGTTCAGGAAGTGATGTTCTTTGTTCAGGAAGTGATGTTTTTTGAATTTCACTATATGTAAGCATCATTATTAATGTTTTTTATTTACGTCTGAAGAAGCGGCAGGACCGCGAAAGCGCTCAAGTTATTAAACTTTTACCTTTTTGGAATACACGCTGGCTGGTTCTTTGAAGCCACGCATCTATTTTGGTTTATATATTTCTTGGCTGTTATATAATTTTTGGCAGTTCCTTCCGCACTGGGATTGCTGGGATTGTGTGTTTCATATATATATATATATATATATATATATATATATATATATATATATATATATATATATATACTTTTTCCTCTTTCAGCTGCTCCCATTAGGGGTCGCCACAGTGGATCATCTGTTTCCATTTCTTCCTGTCCTCTGCATATTGCTGTGTCACACCAACCACTTGCATATCCTCTCTCACCACATACATAAGCCTTATCTTAGGCCTTCCTCATTTCCTCTAACCTGGTAGCTCCATCCTTAGCATCCTTTTCCCAGTATACCCAGCATCCCTCCTCAGCACATGTCCAAACCAATGCATTCTCCTCTCTCTGACTTTGTCTCCAAACCGTCCAACCTGATCTGAACCTCTAATATACTAATTCTTAATCCTGTCCATCCTTGTCACACCCAGTGCAAATCTTAACATCTTTAACTCTGCCACTTCAAGCTCTGACTCCTGCCTTTTTGTCAGTGTCACCATCTCCAACCCATACAACATAGCTGGTTTCTCTCCCCTCTTGTAGACCTTCCCTTTCACTCTTACTAATACCCGTCTGTCACAAATCACTCCTGACACTCTTCTCCACACATTCCACCCTGCCTGCACTCTCTTCTTCACCTCTCTTCCACATTCACCATTACACTAAACTGTTGATCCCAAGTACTTAAACTCATCCACCTTTGCCAACTCTACTCCCTGTATCCTCACCCTTCCTCTATCCTCCCTCTCATTCACACACACATATTCTGTCTTAGTTCTGCTGACCTTCATTCCTCTCCTCTCTAGAGCATATCTCCACCTCTCCAGGGTCTCCTCAACCTGGTCCCTACTCTCACTACAGATCACAATGTCATCTGCAAACATAATAGTCCATGAGGCCTCCTGTCTTATCTCTTCTGTCAACCTGTCCATCACCACTGCAAATAAGAAAGGGCTCAGAGCTGATCCTTGATGTAATCCCACCTCCACCTTAAATGCATCTGTCACTCCCACTGCAGACTTCAGCACTGTCACACTACTCTTGTCCATATCCTGTACCACTCTTACATACTTCTCTGCCACACCTGACTTCCTCATACAGTACCACAACTCCTCTCTAGGCACCCTATCATATGCTTTCTCCAAGCCCACAAAGACACAATTCAACTCCTTCTGACCTTCTCTATATTTGTCCATCAACACTCTCAGAGAAAACATCGCATCTGTAGTGCTCCTTCCCGGCATGAAACCATACTGCTGATCACTAATCATCATCTCCCTTCTTAACCTAGCTTCTACCACTTTTTCCCATAACTTCAAGCTGTGACTGATCAGTTTTATCCTTTTGTAGTTACTACAGCTCTGCACATCACCCTTATTTTTAAAAATAGGTACCAAAACACTTTTTCTCCATGCCTCAGGCATTCTCTGACTTTCCAAGATTTCATTAAACAATCTGGGTAAAAACTCCACTGCCATTTCTCCTAAGCACCTCCATGCTTCCACTGGTATGTCATCTGGACCAACAGCCTTTCCATTCTTCATCCTCTTCATAGCTGTCCATACCTCATCCTTGCTAATCTGTTTCACTTCATGATTCACTATCCGCACATCATCCAACTTCTCTCAGCCTCATTC